>NW_005871390.1:1003359-1067678 GCF_000147115.1 Myotis lucifugus
ACACCCCTAACGGGGCTGGGGATCAAACCTATAACTCAGGTATGTGCTCTTGACTGGGAATCAAACCTGCAACTCTTGGGTCCGTGGGTCAGCACTCTAACCATTGAGCAACTCCAGCCGGGGCAAAGATTGAGGTTTTTATACAGTCGCACTGACAACCACCTTGAGGTAGATGTTAAGGGAAAGCAGCTTTTTATCTACAAACAGTGAGCTCCCCTCCCCTCTAGACAAATATCCCTCCATTCTGAATAACCCAGTGACCCTTCCCCAGAACCTGTCCTGGATTTGGGGTCTGAACTTGGCCTTTCTGCGGGTGCCTGCCCACTTTATATGAAGCCCTTGGTGTGGCCCTTCATGGCCAGGCGACCAGCGTCCCAGCATTGTCTCCCCGAAGAACACTGGGGCATACGGCCAGGCATGGAAGTGACCTCAGGAAGTCACATGCTGCCCAGTTCCAGGCTCCCTGCATCTCAGTCCTGCCCTCAGGGCACAACAGTGGCCTTTCCCATGGCAGCCCTTCCCACCCAACCACACCCACCTCTGAGGTCCTCTAGGTGTCTGGGGCGTCCACAGAAGAGGGGCCCCACCTCCCAACACCATACAAGTGCAATTAACACAACCTCAGCCTAGTCCTGGATGCCACCGGGCCGAGCTCTCGGATCCCTGGGGCCACGGGCCTTGAAGGAAAACCATCCAGTCGAATGTAGCTCCTTTTAAATACAAAACCACAACCAAACACCAGAACCACTGTGTCCCCTCCCAGGTCTCCACCAGCCTTTCCCCTCGGCCAGGCCAGGTTGGGGAAGGCAGCGGGGCCTGTGGGGCAGGAAGGGTCCCCTCCCCACTCTGTGCCTGTGGGTCTTCCCACACGAACATCAGAATAAATTGTGTTGTTTTTATACCCGCTGCTGCTGGCTGTCATTTCTGTTTTCCTGGCAGGGGGCTTGGTGTCAGGAAACATCCCTGTCGTTGTCACTGGGGTGCTCTCCTCCCGAAGTGGCAAATGAATGTCACAATGGCTTGTGGTCCACCAGAGTGCCCCCAATAGATAAACAAATGCACAGAATGGGGGGGTTAGAATTTCATGGGGTACAGGGTGGGGCTATTAGGGTGAAAATGTCAAAAACAGGTTGAGTGATGCCATAGGAAGGTGGGCTTTGTGTTCTCGTTGTTTAAATTACTTCCCCCACTTACCAAGGTAATTCTAACTCTTTGGCTTTTTGCCATGTGAGAGAAGTTTCCAGAAAACATTGGACTGAGTGCAGAAGAATGTTTGAGAGGGAACAGAGGGATGTTCCCGTTCCAGCCATTATTATTATTTTTTAATATGTTTATTGATTTCAGAGAGAGAGAAATATCAATGATGAGAGAATCATTGATCGGCTGCCTCCTGCACACCCCCTACTGGGGATCGAGCCCACAACCCAGGCATGTGCCCTTGACTGGAATCAAACCCGGGAGCCTTCAGTCTGCAGGCCGACGTTCTATCCACTGAGCCAAACCGCTGGGGCCCATTCCAGCCATTATTTTTTTGTAAATATATTTTATTGATTTTTTACAGAGAGGAAGGGAGAGAGATAGAGAGCTAGAAACATCGATGAGAGAGAAACATCGATCAGCTGCCTCCTGCACACTCCCTACTGGGGATGTGCCCGCAACCAAGGCACATGCCCTTGACCGGAATCGAACCTGAGACCCTTCAGTCCGCAGGCCGATGCTCTGTCCACTGAGCCAAACCGCTGGGGCCCATTCCAGCCGTTATTAACCAGCCCTGCAACCTTGGACACGGGACAAAGTGACACAAACTTTTCTCTCATAAGTGAAAAATGGGAGCAGACATCTCACTCTCAGGGCCCCTTTCAAATGTAAAATGTCATGATTTCAGGCCAATGGGATCTGGTTTTTTGCAAGGGGGCTTGCAGGCCATGCTCCTGGAGTGGGAGCGGATGGGGAAGAGGAGCCCAGTGGACGCCAAGGGCCACGCAGAACCAAGAACCTGCGAGCCCAGTGTGGCTTCCGGCCCCCAGGGGGCGTGCTGACACCGTGGGAGGGAGCCGTTTCCCTTCAGAGCGAATTAATTCATGTGGCTTGGAAATACCGTCCAAAGAAGCCATTGTCTCCTTACCCTTTGATTTACCCTCAGTAATTTCCAGGACCAGTTAAAGAATTTGGGAGCTGTTACTGTTATTTTAATAACAGCCCCCATCCCAGTTCAGGGACCTGTGGACCTGTCACCCCACGTGGTAAAGGGACTTCGCAGATAGAATTATCTGAGATGGGGATGACCCTGGATTCCCCAGGGGTGGGTGGGGCAATGTCATCACAGGGTCCTTATAAGAGGAGGCAGGAAGGTCAGAGTCGGCGATGGAAGAGACAAAGCTGCTGGCTTTGACGACGGAGGAAGGAGCCACAAGCCAGGGATGTGGGGCCTCTAGAAGCTGGAAAAGGCCTGAAGCAATTCTCCCTGGAGCCTCCAGAAGGATCAGCCCTGCCCATATCTGGGTGTAGCTCCATGTAACCCATGTTGGACTCCTGAACCCAGAACTTTAAGGGAATAAACTTATTTAAGTCATTGAATTTGTGGTCATTGGTTACAGCAGTCATAGGAAAGTCATACACCCTCTAGAAAGAATGCTTTGCACAGCCCAGCCAGTGGCTCAGTGGTATAAACTAGGAGGTCACAGTTCAATTCCTGGTCAGGGTACATGCCCAGTAGGGGGCGTGCAGGAGGCAGATGATCAATGATTCTCATCATTGACGTTTCTATCTCTCCCTCTCCCTTTCTGAAATCAATAAAAATACATTTTATTTTTTTAAATATATATTTTATTGATTTTTTACAGAGAGGAAGGGAGAGAGATAGAGAGTTAGAAACATCAATGAGAGAGAAACATCGATCAGCCGCCTCCTGCACACCCCCCACTGGGGATGTGCCCACAACCAAGGTACATGCCCTCGAACGGAATCGAACCTGGGACCTTTCAGTCCGAAGGCCAACGCTCTATCCACTGAGCCAAACTGGTTACAGCTAAAAATACATTTTAAATAAGTAGCCTTCTGATCTGTGCAGAAGCATTGTAGAGTGCTAGAATGGGGCTTCACTTGTTATTGAACAAAATCAAAATTTCCATAGAGCCTTACCCCACACCATACGTGAAAATTAAACTCTAGTTTACCCAGTGTTTAATATAAATTAAAGAAAATCATAGAGAATAAGAAGAAAATGAAGGAGAATATTTACATAAAGGTCTTCCCCAGCCCAAGTCTATAAGTTTATCACCAAGAGTAGAAACCATCAGGGAAAAGATTGACCAAAAATGTCAAAAAAAAAAAAAAAAAGGAAACAGTATGTCAAGGTGTTCTTAAAGTTAAAGACAAACAAGAAACCAGGAGAAGTTTATGTAATATATATAATAAATTATATGTATAGAAAAGCTTTTATTAATAAGTATATAAAAACATAAGCCCAGCCCTAACTGGTTTGGCTCAGTGGATAGAGCATCAGCCTGAGGACTGAAAGGTCCCAGGTTCGATTCCGGTCAGGGGCATGTACCTTGGTTGCGGGCACCTCCCCAGTAGGGGTTTGCAGGAGGCAGCTGATCGATGTTTCTCTCTCATCGATGTTTCTGACACTCTATCCCTCTTCCTTCCTCTCTGTAAAAAAATCAATAAAATATATTTTTAAAAATTTAAAAACACACATACACACAAAAAAACATAAGCCCATATATAAAGAATTTAGCTAACCAATAAGCAAAGACTGCTCCGACTCCCCCATGTCATGCTGACTTGTTCCCCTTCCCTGATCCTGTGCTCCCCCCCCCCATTTGGAGGTCAGGATGAGGACCAGTCATCAAATTCCAGGACTTAACCAGCAGTTTCTATGAACTGGCAGGGATTCCGTCTCTATCTTGACATTCATACTGACTCAGGAACTGCTTTTAGAAGCATTGCTGAGGGATAAAAGCCTCCTGCCATGGTGGAAAGGGGCGACTATCAAGACCCAGCTGGCGTGGCTCAGTGGTTGAGCGTCCACCTATGAACCAGGAGGTCACGGCTCAATTCCTGGTCAAGGCACATGCCTGGGTTGTGAGCTCCATCCCAACAGGGAGAGTGCAGGAGGCAGCTGATCCATGATTCTCTTTCATCATTGATATTTCTAACTCTCTCTCCTTCTCCCTTCCTCTCTGAAGTCAATAAAAATATATTTAGAAAAAGAAAGAAAATAAAAAGATCCTACCGGCAAGGGCTACTGTGAAGGCAAGGGCTGAGGAATAATCTTTAATTAGAGTTTAAACAGGCCCATGCAGCTAGGCTGCCCTACTGAACAGCAGGGTCTAGGGCAGTGGTTCTCAACCTTCCTAATGCAGCGACCCTTTAATACAGTTCCTCACGTTGTGGTGACCCCCAATTTCATTGTTACAAATTGAACATAATTAAAGCACAGTGATTAATCACAAAAACAATATGTAATTATATATGTGTTTTCCGATGGTCTTAGGCGACCCCTGTGAAAGGGTCGTTCAACCCCCAAAGGGGTCGCGACCCACAGGTTGAGAACCGCTGGTCTAGGGCAATGCCCCCTCTGGTGTGGAAACTTTCAATAACAGGAGACTCCAGATCTTCTAGGATGGCCCCACTGAGTTCTTGAGTTTCTGGAAAAACATCTCTTAGATACATTGCAGCGGTTCTCAACCTGTGGGCCGCGACCCCTTTGGCAGTCGAATGACCCTTTCACAGGGGTCGCCTAACACCATCCCGCATATCAGATATTTACATGACGATTCGTAACAGTAGCAACATTACAGTTATGAAGTAGCAACAAAAATAATTTTATGGTTGGGTCACAACATGAGGAACTGTATTGAAAGGGCCAGAAGGTTGAGAACCACTGCATCAGAGGCTGCCCTCTGCCTCGTTGTGCCATTCTTTGTCCCATTCTTTGAATATCCACAGCCACTCCGAAATGATAGACCCCTGGGTACTGGCCAGGAGGGAACATGGCCAGCTAGTCTCGTCCAAGTTGCTGGTTCCTTCTACCACCACCTGTATGACTAGATTCCCAGGCACCAGTACCTGCCCCCCAATTCTCTCTCCGGTAGGACAAGTTTTGGGATGAACTGTCCTGTTGGGACGAGTGAATCTCAGGGGTTTTTCAGAAGCTCACCTCTAATTCTTGTGTTCCAGGAGAATCAAGTTAATGGATCCCAGGGGGTTCTGTGTGCAAAGCATTTCCTTTCTTTAAAAAAAATTTTTTTTTTTATTGATTTCAGAGAGGAAGGGAGAGGGAGAGAGAGATAATAGAAACATGAATGATGAGAGAGAATCATCGATTGGCTGCCTCCTGCACACCCCCTACTGGGGATGGAGCCCACAACCCAGGCATGTGCCTTGACCAGGAATCTAACCGTGACCTCCTGGTTCATAGGTTGGCGCTCAACCACTGAGTCACACAGGCTGGGCTCCAGTTTTAATGTACCTTTTACAGAGTTAGAGTAATTGTAATATCTGGCAAAAAAGTTCCTTGTTATTATTATTGTTTTTGTATTTTCTCAACTATACTAAATACTTAGCATAGTAATATTATGGGTAGGATCGTAACAGTATTATTATACTTAGAATTGCATTTAGTTCATAGTCCAGGAGAACTTTAGAATTACTTTAAGTTTTAAAACAATACCTCTGGGATTTTGGTAAATTTGGAAAATAACCTGGGCCCGGGTTGTCATTCTGGGACACAGATTGGTCCCCAGGAGCCCCAAGTGCCTCGAGCCATTTATTCCAGCCATCGTGGCCCTGGTCATTTCCATCCTGAAGCATTCTGCACATTTTGTTTTTCTCTTTTTCTTGCTCTTATGATTTTTTAAAATTGAGCTATAAGTCCCATGCCATAAAATTCACCATTTTAAAGTGAACAACTGAGCAGTTTTTAGTACATTCCCCAAATTGTGCAACCATCACCATCAAATTCTAGAACATACTCATCACCCCAAAAAGAAGCAGTCACTCCACACCCCTCCCCCAGCCTCTGGCAAACAGGAACCCACTTCCTGTCTCTGAAGACATGCCTGTTCTTGACATTTCACATCGGCCCGTGTCTTTTTATTTCTTATTGATTGACTTCAGAGAGAGAAAGGGAGAGAAAGAGAGGCATCAATTTGTTGTTCTACTTGGTAAATTCATTGGTTGATTCTTATATGCGCCCTGACTGGGGGATTGAACCCACAGCCTTGCCATATGGGGACGACTCTCTAACCAACTAAGCTCCCTGGCCAGGGCTGCATGTTCCTCTTAAAGTTACTTCTTAGTTAGTTTTGGTTACAACTATGCAACCATGATGCCTTCTTCCCCATTGGACTTTCTGGATGGTTATGTCTGGAGCAGGTAGGAAATCTCTTGATTTCGCCATGGATTTTGTAACTGGCTTCTTTTCTGAATGTTAAGTTGATCCTCCTGCATTTGCTAGGCTGAGGCTCACACCTGCAGATGACATGAATTGAATATGTTCACCTTTTATCATCAGAATTAGTAAATAGTAGATATGTTTCATAGATTATGACAATTGGCAAAATTAAGTTGAATAGCATATATATGTAACCACTAGTAAAATGTCCAACAGTTTTAGAACTGAGGGACAAAGACAGGAAAACAGTACCTACAAAAGATAGGAAGCCCAGAAAACAGCAATGATGAGTATTTGACAGCATAACACAAGACTGGTTCACGGAAAACCAAATGCAGCAGTCATGGACCAGGGTTGGCTAAAGGCAGCCTACCACCTGCTTTAAAAAAATTTGAAAGCCTGGTTGGCATGGCTCCCTTTAGTGGTTGAGCATCGACCTATGGAGCCAGGAGGTCACAGTTCGATTCCTGGTCCGGGCACATGTCTGGGTTGCAGGCTCAATCCCCAGTGTGTGGTGTGCAGGAGACAGCCTATCTCATCATTGATGTTTCTATCTCTCTCTCCCTCGCCCTTCCTCTCTGAAATAAAAAAAATTTTTTTTAATATATATTTTTTAAATTTCTTTCAGAGAGGAAGGGAGAGGGAGAAAGAGATAGAAACATCAATGATGAGAGAGAATCATTGATCGGCTGTCTTCTGCACGCCCCCTACTGGGGACCGAGCCCGCAACCCCGAGCTTGTGCCCTTGCCAGGACCTGGAATCCAACCATGACCGCCTGGTTCATAGGTGGAAGCTCAACCATGAGCCACATCAGCTGGGCTACCCCAGCTTTTGTCAAGAATGTTTTATTGGCACATGGCCCAGCTCACTCATTTGCATATCTTGGGAACTT
This sequence comes from Myotis lucifugus, assembly GCF_000147115.1. Classification (NCBI taxonomy): domain Eukaryota; kingdom Metazoa; phylum Chordata; class Mammalia; order Chiroptera; family Vespertilionidae; genus Myotis; species Myotis lucifugus. The sequence goes on from NW_005871390.1 coordinate 1,010,656, forward strand.
GCTCTATAAGGCAGAGCTGAGCAGCTGGGAGAGGCTCCAGCCCCACCCCTCAGAGCTGAAAATAACCACTATCCGTCCTTTACAGAAAAAAAAAATTGCCAACCCTGATACAGAGAGAGTGGTTGATTCTTCTCTTAAAATATGAGGACCTCAGGAGGAGAAAAACCAAAATCTTAGCACTTTATTCTTTTCTGACGGACATGGATGGTGGTGATGGTTGCACAACTCTGCTAAAACCCCTGAGCTGTGTACTTCCAACGGGAGAATCTTATATGTGCATTCTATCCTGACAAAGCTGTTATGAAAAAGGCATAAAGAATTCAATCAGGCAAAGTTATGTCAATGCCAAGCAAACTGTGAGGAAGCAGGAGTTGCAATGGGACAGAGTACACTATGTTGGTCAAGTTTCCTGATTAACATATCTGTGGGGAAAACAGTCAGGAAACCATATTGCTGAAACACATTAATGAGCTACAAATCCAAGGAAAACATGGTGAAATTATTTCATAAACATTTTTTTATTTCATAAGCACTTAAAGTTACTTTTCTGGCAGGCTAACAGTATATATTAATATCTAAGTTTACTGATATGTTCATTATAACACCACATATAGATGTATTCATATATTTATATATCATATAATTTGTGTATATATTAAATTAATATATAATTTAGATTAAAAGAGTATTTCATATGTAGGTAATTCGTTAAGGTTTATTTACTGACTATTTTTTAAAATTTCTTACTCGACAACTAGAGAACCTCTTTTTCTGCCAGAATATCATAAAAACATTTGTGAAAATTGATTTTCTTTTTTGATTGTACACTCAACTCTATGAAAAATGTCAAATTTAAAAAAAAAACAACCATAAAAAACAAACATTGTACAGGCGATTGCCTCTAGGCAGAATGCAGGAAAACGAGAGATGAATAGTCAGGGTTACGTAACTCTCAGCCATAGGAACGTTCAAAGCCTTCTCCTGAATACCGCTGGAGAGAGAGAACAGCCAGACAGAGTTAAGGGACCCTACAGTCCTGGCTGTAGGGTCAGAACACCTAACATAAACTCTAAACATCAGCTTCCTGTGTGTAATATGGAGATTGCACATGTGTGTCTTGAAGAGTAGCTGTTTTAGAGAAGCATTGAACAGACCGTCAAACTTCAGAGGGAAGGCAGGGGAGGGTGGAGGTGAGGGGTAAGAGATCAACCAAAGGACTTGTATGCATACATATAAGCATAACCAATGGACACAGATACTGGGGGGGGGGGGCGGTGAGGGCATGTGCTGTGGGGTGGGGGTGGCCGTGGAGAGGTCAATGGGGGGAAAAGGAGACATATGTAATACTTTAAACAATAAAGAATTTAAAAATAAATAATAATAAAAAGAGTAGCTGTATTAACTATTAGTTAGTTATTAATCAGAAAGTAAATGTATTCGTGGGCTACTACATAATAAACGACCACAGACAAAGCCACTTAAACAACACACTGGCTGCTGCCACTGAGATGGACTGAGCTGTTTTCTACCTCCTGGCCACCCTCAGGGGCAATGCCTCCCCCAGCACCAAACACATCAAGAAGATCCTGATTATGCCCTAGCCGGTTTGGCTCAGTGGATAGAGCATTGGCCTGCGGACTGAAGGGTCCCAGGTTCGATTCCAGTCAAGGGCACATACCCGGGTTGCAGGCTCCATCCCCAGTGTGGGGTGTGCAGGAGGCAGCCGAGCAATGGTTCTCTCTCATCATTGATGTTTCTATCTCTCTCTCCCTCTCCCTTCCTCTCTGAAATCAATAAAAAAAATATATTTTTAAAATAATAAAAAAGTAATAAAATAAAATAAAAAAGAGAAGATCCTGGATAGCATGGGCATCGACGCCGACAACTACCAGCTCAACAGGGTCATCAGTGAGCTGAACGGATAAAACAGCAAAGATGCCATCACCCAGGGTATTGGCAAGCTGGCCAGAGATCCTGCTGGCAGGCCTGTGGCCGGCGCTGCCTCCCCAGGGTCTGCAGCTCCTGCTGCTGCTTCTGCCCCAGCTGCAGCAGAGAACAAAAACGAGAAGAAGGAGGAGTCAGATGATGGCATGGGATTTGGCTTGTTTGGTTAGAGTCCTGCTCCCCTGCAAGTAAAACCCTCTTTACATTAAAAAAAGACAACACATGTTTGCTATCTCACAGTTTCTGGGGTCAGAATTCCCCTGCTCAGGCTGCAGTGAAGGTGTTAGCAGGGCTGGGATCTCACCCAGAGGCTCAGCTGGGGATGGGCCCACTTCCAAGTCCTGGGCCTGTTGGCAGAATTCAGCTCTTGGCAGGTGCGGGCCTGAGGGCCTCCGCTTCTTGCTGGCTGTGACGTGGGCCACCCCAACATGACCACTGGCTTCATCAGAGCCAGCAAGAGAGAGTGGCCAGGAGGGCATCACCAGCTGATGTGACTATGGCCCCATTCATTGGTCAGAGCGAGTCAGGGGAGGGGACCACACAAGGGCATGACCACCTGACAACGGTCCAGCTTTGTCTCACTAAGTGGAAGGGACACTCCCTGAGTCACAGGTCCTGCTTCATTACGTGACAGGAACAGCAATCAGGTGGCTATTTAAAGACATGAAAGCAGTTGGAGTTACTCTGGAGTTACTTCTAGAGACAGTGCTGCTGGAACATTCTGGATGATTCTTCCTGCTCTGCTTCAGAGTCTCTCTAGACCAGTTCCCCACCTGGCACTGCTGGCACTGGGGCCGGATTATTCTCTGGCCTCAGCCCTATGGGATACTGAGCAGCATCCCTAGGCCAACCCACTGATGCCAGGAACTCCTCCCATGTGACAAACACAGATGTCACCAGACGTGTCACCAGGTGCCAAGGCTCTGGGTACTTTCCTGGCACAGGGTGTGGTGCCTTCCCAGTTCATTCTCCTGAAACTTCTTGTGAGTGAGAAGCAGGCGTTTCCTTAAATGCCTTGCTTCCGAGTGTTGATCCTTCTCTTGAGAGTGCAGTCTGAGTGCACGTAGACTTGGCATGCAGCTCTCGGTCTACATGTTGCAGACTCTCAGGGATCCCCACAGGTTCCCTTCTTCTGTTCACACAGATTCTCTCCTTCATAACCTCTCCAGGCCAGTGCGAGGCGCTGTATTGTGTGATTTGCTTTGTGTCCAGTCTTGGTCAATAGGACAGTAGTCTCCCTTCGTGCCCCAATGGCGCCATCAAGCTCCACTGCACCACACACAATCGCGAGCCTCCACCATGCTGGGCTCATCTGTTAAACATCTTTTTTGGGGTATCACTGATAAGCTGCACCATTTACCCATTTATAGAGCACACTGCAGTGGTATCTGGTGCATCCAGCGTTGTACAATCACCACCTCCATCTAGTGCCAGAATATTCTCACCACCCTGAAAGAAGCCCTGATCCCATCTGTAGTCATCCATCCACCCACCTCCTCTTCAGCCCCTGACAACCACAAACCCACTTCCTGTTTCTGTGGATGTGCCTGTTCTGGAAATTTCACATAAATGGACTCACACACTGTGTGGCTGCCGGGGTTCTTGTCCCAGCATCAAGAAGGGTTCAGGAATCTGGAAAAGGCTGTGCGTAGATGACATAGGAATCCGAAGACTAATAAAGAGCCCGGAGACGAGTTATAATTTTGAAAGGCATTGGGGGCCAGAGGACCTTCAGCTAAAGGAACTGAAGACTCCCTCCTTGTCTAGGACCCTTGCTTTTATTAACACAATTTGTCCTAAGGCAAGGTGGAGACAATTCACTTCAAAGGGTAAGGTTTCAAAGGGTACAGAAGCATTGTCAGTTTGGGGAATAGCCTACGGCTGTTCAGGTGTTTGGCCAGTAGGAGGCAATAACATGTAGATTAAGATGCCTTTTAGCTGTCTGGCAGCCACAATCAGTTTCCTATTCAGGTTTGGGGAAATGCCTTTAGCCATTCCCAACAGGTGACTACAGGTGTGACTCAACCCTGTTGAGTCCCCAAGTCTCATCAACCTTTGATGAAACTCTTGAAATTATGGCATGCTGGAATTGGTTCCCGGCATGTGGCCTTTTGTGTCTGGCCTCTCTCACTGAGCATCATGTGTGCAAGGGCCATCCATGTTGTAGTGAGCGTCAGTGCTGCACTCCTTTTTGTGGCTGAATGATATCCCAGTGTGTGGGGGAGCTCTTGTGCTTGTCTTTCATCCATTTGATAGGTCATGGCAACCTCTGGCTGTCCCCAGTCACGTGCAGAGTTTTGTGCCTTTGTGCCAGGAGCTGTGCTTTGCAGCCCTGTTTACACAGCACTTCTGCTGACCTTCTGATGCTACCACCAGTCACCACCCAGGGCAGAGGAGGGGGGTGAGGGAGAGGAGAGTGTTCCTAGATATTTCTGGAGTTATCTGCCCTGCTTTCCAAACCAAAGACAGTGGGTGAAAAACAAAATCAGCTGCCGCGCTCTGCCCCTCCCACTGGGCGGGAATTCTGCTCCCAGAAAGGTCGCTGCACTGCACAACGGCTAGAGACAGAGGAGGTGGAAGCCCGGCCCTGCACCTAGGCCAGTGAGGTCACCATTGCCCTGTTCTGGCCTCAAAGGTCTATCTGAGTTTCTCTCACATGCCAGGTTGACCTGAGTTTCACACTGGTGACACTGAACTCCCGGCAACACATTGTTGGAAGCGGAAGTTGGAGTCAGGCATGCTCACCCATGAGCCCGCAGCCCAGGTCCCCAGTGCTGATTGACAAAGTTGCTGGAACCTTCTGCCTCTCCGGGCTCTGGCCTTTTTTTTTTTTTTTTAATATATTTTATTGATTTTTTTACAAAGAGGAAGGGAGAGAGATAGAGAGTTAGAAACATCGAGAGAGAAACATCGATCAGCTGCCTCCTGCACACCCCCTACTGGGGATGTGCCCACAACCAGGTACATGCCCTCGACCGGAATCGAACCTGGGACCCTTCAGTCCGCAGGCCGACGCTCTATCCACTGAGTCAAACCAGTTAGGGCTGGTCTTTTTTTTTTTTAATCCTCACCCAAGGATATTTTTCCATTGACTTTTTTTTTTTAAGGGAGTGGAAGAGAGAGGGAAAGACAGAGAAATATCGATGTGAGAGAAACACATCGATTGGTTGCCTCCTGCACGCGCTGAACCAGGGTCCAGGTTGGGGAGGAGGAGCCTGCAACTGAGATACGTGCCCTTGACTGGAATAGAACCTGGGACCCTTTGATCCGCAGTCTGATGGTGTATCCACTGAGCCAAACCGGTTTCGGCTAGGCTCTGGTCTTGACCTCAGTGATAGATGGGCCCCGAGACTGGCTGGGACACCATAACATGGTCCCTGTCAGCCATGATGCAGGAAGGTGGCCCCAAGCCCAGTGTCCCTGCAGACACCCTGCATCTTTTGGAACCTCTGTTCTTCCCCCACCATCTGACCCACGTGTGGGAGCATATCTTTCTTCCTGTTCCTCTGGTTCAGCTCTGGGGGCCATCATGCGTTCTGAGCACCCAGCCAGGCCAAGAAAGAACAAGCATTCCACTAGGAGTCCTTTAGGAAAGGCCCAGAGAGGGTGGACCATTTCACCTTCTGTCAAATGAGCATCCTCATCCATCAGTCCAGTCCCCAAAAGCTGCCGAGGAGCCATGCCTATAAATGTCATAGCAGCAACAGAAGACCTATGCACCATCATCCCTTAGGATCAGCCTGGAGAGACAGCACGGTGATTTCCTAGGGCTGCTTTTAAATCACCAAAACGTGGTGGCTTAAAACCACAGACTTTTATTCATATCTGGAGGCCAGATGTCCTCAAAAGGCTACAATCCAGGTGTGGCCGGGCTGGTTCTTTCTGGAAGTTCCAGAGGAGAATCTTTTTCTTGCTTTTTCCAGCTTCTAGAGGTGCCACATCCTTGGCAGGTGGTCCCTCCCCCCATCTTCACAGCCCACCCCAGTAGTATCTCCACAAACCCCAAAGAATCCTGGATACATGGGAAAGCTTCCCGCTGGCCCTGGGCCCAGGGGAAGCGTGGAGACCACTGACAGCCCACAGCCCTCCTCGACCAAAGCCAGCCCTTCCCAGCACACCTGGTGGGAAGCAGGAAGACTGCTTTTAGACGAGCTGGAGGCCGTGCCACCTGGGAGGCAGGTCCAGCTGCATGCAGGGCTGTGCTGGTCATATTTTATGGGTCAGCGGAAGTGGGGACACACAACAATGTTTAGAAATTACTTAACATTAGGTGTGTGCTCTCTTTCATTTTACTTTATATTGAATTAGTTTTAAACTTACAGAAAAGTTGCAAAATTATACTAAGAGTTCCCAAATGCCACCAGCCCAGTTTCCCTAAAGCTAATGTCTTACATCATGGACATAAAGAACAAGGGAACAGGATCCAAGCAGGACACCCCAAGAGCCTGGCGTCCAAAGGTGCTGGGGTGGGGGTTGATGAGGGTGCAGGAAGTAGGGCCACCAGGGGGAAGCTGGGTCCACATCTCGAAACCTGCTATGGACCAGGAACTCTACCAGGCTAATTGCCCCCCTCCTCCCCAAATCTCTGGCCCTGCCTCCCCTCCAGATGCCAGCCCTATTCCTTGAGGGCAGCCTTGGCAAGGGTCCTGGCCTCAGGCAATCTCCATGCCCCCAAGGGCCTCCCTAGGGAAGCAGTTCAGTATTGAGACAGGGAGGGGGCAGGAGAGTGGAGAGGAGGGTCTGTCCACAGTGGGGGGACTTGTGGTTATGGCCACTGCCCCCCAGAATCCACAGGGTCCAGGTCCTCATTACCACCACCTGTGGGGATAGTGCCAGGCATTGAGACCTGAGGCCCGGTGGAACCAACCCCTCTGCCCCTTCAGGTGGGTAAGGGTCCCTGTAAGGGGAAGAGGGGTAGGTTAGGAGCCCAGGCCTGGGGAACAAATCCGGCCCCACACCTGCCGTGTGGCCTCCTGTGTACGTGCTCGCATTGCAATCTCAGGGCACTACAACCTCAGGATAGGGTGACCCCCAGGGAGAGTGGGCAGGTGCTGCATAGGGTCCAGTTGCATACTGTGGCGCCACATAAATGCAGGGGCACCCTTCAGGGAAGCCACAGGCTCTGAATGCGTTGCCTCCATGCCCCTGCTATGCGCATCTGGCGAAAACTGCGGCTCAGGAAGAGCCGGAACTTGTCTGCGAACTGGTCACCATACTGCAGGCCGTGCCTTCCACCCTGAACTAGGGGGCAGACAGACCACAAAAAGATGCGTGCGGTCCCTTTAAAAGGGGTGCGGCTCTACTCTCGCTGCCTAGACAATAACAATCCCATTGGCTGAAGCGCAAGCCAAGACCACGCCACTTTGCTAGGTCCCTGAAATCCTATTGGCCCAGCGCCAAGACTCCGCCTCCTACTCCCTGAAAGCCCGGGCACTGCGCCACTTTCTTTGACGCAAACGCGTTGCCCCGGCAACCGCTCCAGCGGCGAGGCAGAGTTGGCTCTGGGCCGGAGTCTGGGCGCAGGCTTGGCCGCCTGGGGTCCCTAGGGCTGGCCCGGACGCCGGAGTCCACGGCGCCCCACGCTGGCGCTCCTCGCCGCCTGTTATCTCAGAGTGGCCGGACAAGAGGCCCCGCATCGTGGATGAAGAGGAGGCGCCTCGGGAATGGCATGCCTGGCTGGGGTTCCAGGGACGGGCTGGGCGCCGCGGGCGTCGGGCTGCAGAAGGCGGGGAGGGTTCAGAGGCGCCGGGTCACACGCCTGGCAGCAGATCGGCTCGAGCTTTTAGCAGCACAAGCAAATTCAACCCTGGGAGAGGACATTCCTGGAGCCTGGTTCCTGCACCGGCCTGTGGTCAAGAGGAACCCGCCACCTCAGGCCACAAGAGGTCTCCGTGGCGGAAATTGAGGCTCAGCAGTCCAGGCTTCCAGGGTTCTCCTGTCCCCTGGACAAGTCGCCCCTCTCTCCTAGCCCATCAAGGGACCTGGCGGAGAAGCCAGGTTTGCCTCCCCCAGGCCTGGCTGGAGTCACCTCGTTTTTGCTCATCTGCAAAAAACGAGAACTCTGGGATGCACCCGGGTTAGTACCCATATGAGCCTCCTAGGGCGGCTGTAACAAAGTACCACGGATTTAGGGACTTCCTTAGACATTTATTCTGTGACAATTCTGGAGACCAGAAATCCAAAATGGACCTCCTGGGGCCAAACCCAGGTGTGGTCGGGGCTAGTCCTTCCCAAGGTTCCAGGGAGAGCCTTTTCTGGACTTTTCCAGCTTCTAGTGGCACCGCAGCATCTCTACCCATGATCCCTTCCTCTGATTCCACAGCCAGCAATGCCACTTCTTCCATCTCTCTGACTCTAACCCTCCCGCCTCCCTCCCTCTTACGAAGACCTCGTGATGACACTGGGCTCCCGGGGGATCCAGGATCAACCACATCCCAGAGTTCTTGACTAATCCCACCTGCAAAGTCCCTCTATCTCAGGAAGTGGCACACCCGCAGGTACAGGGACTGAAAAGGCGATGTCTCTGGGGGCTGTTATCCTGCTGACCCCAGGGTGTGACTGAGCTTTCTGAAGCTTGGAGCTAGCTCTGCCCTCCGCCTGGCCCTAGGAGGAGCGTCATTAGCACAGGTAAAGCTCAATGCTACTCCAGGCCAGGCAGGGAGCTTCCGCAAGGAGGTGGCCCCTAAACTACACCTGGAGTCAGCCAGCAGGGAAAGGCCCTTGGATTCCAGACAAGATGATTTGGGAGCAGGCCAGCTTAGTGGTGTGGCCTGGTCAGGCACAGGGCTTCCCCCACATCTACCTCCCTTTTCCTCTCTGGCCCCCAACATCCATCCAGCCATACCCTGCCCCCTCTCTCTATCCTCCTCTGACTGTGCCCCTCCCAGGATCCATACTATGCCATGAAAGCCCCCTACTCTCTTCAGAACTAGGGCACTTCGCCCTGGCTGGGCCGCTCAGTTGGTTAGAGCCCTGTCCTGTATGCCAAGGTTGCAGGTTGGATCTCCCATCAGGGCACATACAAGAAGCAACCAATGAATGCATAAATAAGTGGAACAACAAATCAATGTTTTCCCCTCTCTCTCTCTCTCTGTCTCCCTCTCCCTCCCTCCTCCCCTCCTTCCCTTCCTCCTTGCCCCTTCCTCTTTAAACTCAATTTAAAAAAACAAAAAACTAGGGCACTTGTACATGATGCCCCAGGTCACCATTTGGGAGCTGGGAACAGGAAACCTGGCTCCCCCAAGAGTCACCTGGGTGTCGCCTTGGATGTGGTAGAGAAGCGATGATAAGCCAAGTGCCCCATCCTCAGTCACTGGGCAGAGTGGTGGCCTCAGTCCCTGAGCAGACTGACCCCTGGGAGGCAGGACTTGGGCAGTACTATCCCCTATCACAGTGGGGTGGGCCCCAAGGCTGCAGAGACACCCACAGTTGGTAGCTCCTGGCCACACCCATCCCTGCTTTCCTTTCTCTCTGCCCTACCCCCTACGCCCTCAAGGAGGACTGGGGCCCTGGCTCCGTCCCCAGGACTGCTGAGCCACTGGCATGGAGTGAGCCATGAGTCAGCCAGCAGGAAGGGACACTTACAGCCACTTGCATCAGATGTTCCTGCCTCCTGGCCCACTGCCAGAGGCCCCAGCCTATGACCCTCATTTATATGCGGACCTCCTGGGGCTTGTGGTTTCTGTCACTGGGGGGTCCAGACAGGTGGGAACACGCAGAGGGAGTGCAGGCCAGGCTGGATGCCAGCCCAGGACTGACTCCTCCTACCCCCCCATACCCACAGCCACCACACCCTCTAGTGCTGACCCTGATTCTAATACCCTGATTCTAGCTTAGAATTTGGTTGGGATCTGGGCTTCTCCCACAGCAGCTCAGTGCTTGAGGGCCAGCCCTTTAACACCTGAGCCTCAGGCGCCAGGCTCTGAGCAGAGAAGAGAGTGACCCGCTCCTCAAAGGCACAGGCTTGTGAGGAAACTGCAGTGGTATCAGCCCCACAGCACCCAGATCCACGGGTGGGCACCCCCTGCTTTCACATGTGCATATACCAAGTAGGTGCATGGCCCCCACACCTTCATTCCACTCCCACTGATGCACAGGGTTTGTCCGACACAGACCCAGGCTGCGCCTCTTTGAACATGCACAGACACACACACACCTCCCAGCCTGCTCGCACTTGCACACACACCAAACTGGTGCCTTTTTTTTTTTTTTTTAATGTTGGGAGACAGCGCTCGCTGGTTTGGCTCAGTGGATAGAGCGTCAGCCCGAGGACTAAAGAGTCCCAGGTTTAATTCTGGTCGAGGGCAAGTACCTCGGTTGCAGCTGGATTCCCTGGCCCCACTCGGGCACATGGGAGAGGAACCAATCGTTGTCTCTCTCTCATACTCCACTTTCTCTCTGTCTCTCCCACTCTCTCTAAAAATCAATGGAAAAATATCCTCAGGTGAGGATTAACCAAACGGGGGACAAAGATGTTTACTGTCACCCCTTGGCAGGGTTGCCAGAAAACATACAGGACACCGGTTATATTTGAATTTCAGATAAACAATGAATAATTGCCTGGGCCCTGGCCAAGTGGCTAGAGCAGCCGTGGGCAAACTACGGCCTGCGGGCCGGATCCGGCCCCTTTGAAATGAATAAAACTAAAAAAAAAAAAAAAAAAGACCGTACCCTTTTATGTAATGATGTTTACTTTGAATTTATATTAGTTCACACAAACACTCCATCCATGCTTTTGTTCCGGCCCTCCGGTCCAGTTTAAGAACCCATTGTGGCCCTCGAGTCAAAAAGTTTGCCCACCCCTGGTCTAGAGCGTCAGCCATAGACTGAAGGTTTGCAGTTCGATTCCTGGTTAAGGGCACATACCTCAATTGCAGGTTCAATCCCTGGCCCTGGTCAGGGCTCATGCAAGAGGCAACCAATCCATGTTTCTCATTCTCCCCCTCCTCCCTCCCTTCCTCTGTCTCTAAAAATCAATGGTAAAAAAATATCCTCAGATGAGGATTAATAATAATAATAATTATTATTATTTATGCATGGGGCTTACACTGAAAAGTTATTCTTTGTTTATCTGAAATTCAAATTTAACTGGCATGCTGTATTTTTATGGGCTGGTTGTGGAGGTTCTGAGGTGCCCTGGGGTTCCCTGGACACTTTCCAGGAGGTGAACTCTGTGCGACTGACCCCACAGGATGCCAGGGCTCCAGCCACCTGACCAGATCAAAGTGGACACCCCCCCCCCCTCCCGGCACCACCACCACCAGCCTGCCTCCTCCTGAGAGTCAGCCTGCAGAAGTGAGGGACTTCTCGGGAGCTGGCTGGAGGCAGACGGTACTCCCTAGAGAGCCAGCTCCCTGCACCTCCGGCCCAAGGCTTGTCAAGCCCCTCATGACTTGGGCAGGAAGAGTATTTACTACTAGTTTCTTTTCTTTTTAGTCATCACTTCCCAGGACCTTCTTTCTGCTCTGGGAGCCTCAGGCTGGCCTCTGGCACATCAGGGCAACCCTGAGCCCCCCTCTCAGGCTGGCCATTTTCTCTGGCATTCTCTGGTGGAGAGTATCCTTGTCCTGGGCCCTGCCTGTCCTGCCCACCAGCCCTGGCTGGACCTGCCCCAGCCTGGATAAAGAAAACCTTCTGCCTGAAAACTGAGAAGGCTTGAGAAGTGGGGCCAGGCTTCCTGCCTCACCTGCCTAGCAGGTTCCTTCCACACAGGGGCAGGTGCCATCTCCCTCCCTGAGGCAGGGGATATCCCTGGGGGCCCCAGGAAAAGCAGAGTGGGAAGGCCCAGCTGTGCCCCTGGGAACTTTCCAGCCCTTCTCCTTCCCCAGCCCCTGGGCGCCAGCACCTCTGGGAGCTGGGCCTGTAAAGGGGACCATCTCCAGGAAGATGGCAGGTATTGGCTGTCTGGGGCTGGTGACTGGCCTGCAGCAGGACAGAGCTGAGGCCTGAGAGCTGGCAGGCAGGGCACAGAGGTCCTTCTCCTTCCCTGATTCCCACTAGCAGCCCCCTTGTCCCTAGCGCAGGCTGGGCTGGGGCTGGGGCTGGCTGCCTCACCTAGGCCAGCACAGCCAAGGCGCCCATAGATGCCTGCCAGTCCCAGTGCTCAGCCTCCTGTGTCTACAAGCCAAGGGACACCAAGGATGGTTGGCACCACCAGGAGCTGGAAGAAGCTGGAAGGATCCTCCCATAGAACCTTCTGGCGAGGGTGTGGCCCTGCCAACACTTTGATTTCAGGTTTCTGGTCTCCAGAATGCGAGAGTATACATTTATGTGTGTGTGTGTTTTTAAAGAATAGTTTATTGATTTTTACATAGAGAGGAAGGGAGACGAGAGAAACATCAATGTGACAGCACATCAATCAGCTGCCTCCTACAGGCTGCCTACCAGGGATCGAGTTTGAAACCATCATGTGCCCTGACTGGGGATCAAACCAGCAACCTTTCAGTACATGGGACAACCTCAACCAACTGAGCCACACCAGCCAGAGCAAATTTATGTTTTTGTTTTTAAATATATTTTATTGATTTTTTACAGAGAGGAAGGGAGAGGGAGAGGGATAGAGTTAGAAATATCTATGAGAGAAACATCGATCAGCCGTCTCCTGCACACTCCCTACTGGGGATGTGCCCGCAACCAAGGTACATGCCCTTGACCGGAATCGAACCCGGGACCCTTGAGTCCGCAGGCCGACGCTCTATCCACTGAGCCAAACCGGTTAGGGCAAATTTATGTTTTTTTTTTAAGTCACCCTGTGTATGGTACTTTGTTACAGCAGCCTCAGGAAGCTATTACACGTATACAATCCCCATATGCAAGTACACACACACACACACACACACACACACACACACGTGCACATGAACACATTTACAAATGCTCAAACACATTCCTTCTTTGCAGCAATATTCAGTGAGTACTTCCTGCCTGTGTGCCAGGCCCTGTGCCGGGCAGTGGACAGAACTGTGCTCTCGTGGAGCTGACCTTCTGGGAAGGGGCAGTGGCCCACCTGTACCCACCTTACCATCCAGAGGTGTATGAAGACCTGCAGGTGATTACATCAATACAGGAGGAAGGGTGGCAGGGGACAGCCAAGTGAGGGGAGAGGTGGGGAGGCTGAGGAGGGACCCGTGGCTTCTCCTGGGCAGGCAGGTCTGGCAGCCCCACCCCAGGCACCTGGAGCCAATGTATGTGTCTACACACACACACACACACACACACACACACACACACGTGCACAAACACGCACACATGGAGGGGCTGGCTGGGGAGGTTCTTCTAAACCACCAGGGGGCTGGCAGAGGTGAGGCCTCACAGCTCCTGTAGCCTGAGCTGTGGTTTTGGGGGGGCAGCATATAAACAGAAGCGGCTGGCAGGGAAGGGACAGTCCAGCTTTAGGTCAGCTGGGCCTGCTTGGCAGAGTTTGGGGTGGGTGGCCATAAGCTTCTGAGAGAACCGGAGCCTGGAGGGCACAGGGTTTGAGGACTTTGCTCAACCGTGCTGGGGGCACAGGCAGCTGGCCGGGGCTGACTCTATCTCAACCTGGGTCGGGTGCTCCAGCCCAAATGGAATTGCTTTACCTCCTGCGCTCGCTCCCCACCGCATCAGTCCAGAAGAAAACGCTCCTTTGCAGGACTGGGGAAGGATCCCGCATAGACCTTCGCGCCCATCCCCCCTGTGGTCCCTGCCAACAACGGGATGACCTCCTGGGGAGCTCCAAGCATGCCGTGTGCCTATGGGGCAGCTGAGACCAGGCTGGGGAGCTGCGAGGCAGGTTCCAGAGCAGGAGAGTCGCCAGGAGGAGTCAGTGCATCCTAGGCCCCGGCCGGCACACTGCGGGGGCTGCCAGGGGCAGGGCCGGCTCGGCTCCGTCTCGAGGCCCCGCACGGGTCCCGGAGCCTCCGGAAGCCTCTCTAGCTAACGCGCCCGGAGCCCCGCTCGCCGCACTACGCAGGCCGCAGAGACACGCCCCACGGCCAGAGCGCGCAGCCGCACTCCGGCCGGAGCGCCCTTCCAACCCCGCCCCCGCCGCGCGCGTGTGGGCGGGGACGGAGGGGCGGGCCCTACGTTGGGGGCGGGGCCTGGCTTGGACCATAAAGGCGGAGGCGGCGCTGCGCGCGAGACTCCACTCGGCGGCGGCGGCAGCCCTGGTGGAGGGCTCTGCGGTGGTGGTGGTCGTGGCGGCAGCGGGACGACTCCCCGCGCGGTCCGCGCCGCGGGATCCGGGCTGCGCGTCTCAGTCGGCGGAGGCGAAGGAACAGCGCCCCCGCCCCGAGCCCGACGCCAGTGAGTGCGGCCCAGCGACCCCGGCCTGGCCTGGCCCCGACTCGGGCGCGGGGATCGGGCCCCGCGGAACCTCGCCGCCTGGGCCTGTACTCCCGGTGCGCCGACCGCGGCCACTCTCACGCCCTTCTTTGTCTGCCCCCGCCTGCAGGGTCCTCTCCCCGGCCGCCCCCCGCCCCCGGGCCGCCCCCCGGGCCCTGCGTCCCCTCCCCCGCTGGCGGGGCCCGGACAGAAGATGGTGCAGAAGAAAACAGCCGAACTTCAGGGCTTCCATCGTTCGTTCAAGGTGAGGGCCGGGTTGGTTTGGTGGGCACCGCGGGCTGGACTACCTGAGTGGCCGGTGGGAGGGGCGCGGAGCTCGCCCTCAGGATCCCCCAAGCCTGGTGCCGGTCCCCCGCGTTGGTCTCGGCCTTGGGGCTGCCCCAGCCGTGCGTGCGCCCACAGTCCAGGCTGATGGGCCCCGAGGTCTCAGGTCTTCCCTCCAGGAACCCTAGGTGGGGCGAGGGGCCCTTGTCCGTGGGGCCCTTGGTTGTGTGTCCCCTGCAAACCTCAGCCAGGTGTCTAGTGCTGGGTGGGGCGTCAGCCGGCTACAGGCCTGTCCCCAGCACCTTGAAGTCTGTGAGGTCCTTCCTCCAGAAAGGCCAGGCAGGGTTGCAGGTTCCTCCCCCGACAAACACCCCTCCCAAGTGGCCTGCAGAGTAGGGGTGTGTGTGGATCGGATGACCCCCAGACATGCACCTCCCAGGCCCAAGTCCTGTTTCCTGTCGGAATGGGAAGTCTCTGAGGGGGCCCCAAGGCTTCCGAGTTCTAGTCTCAGATGAGCAAGTCTAGGGGGGTTTGGCAGGTGCCGGGCCGGCCCCGTGCGGCCTGGCCCAGGGGAGGCAGTGATGTCAGCAGCCACCCCACCCGCCTGCTGAGTTATGTAATGGCTTTCCTGGGCCTCCTTGGGCAGGAACCTGTTGCCCTGCAGAGGAGGCAGGACCTGGGTGTGTGTGTGTGTGTGTGTGTGTGTGTGTGTGTGTGTGTGTGTACAGGCAAGTCGGACACCAGTGTGGGAGGAGCCAGCCTGGTGTGTTTGGGTTAGAATTCCCAGGCCTGTCCAGCCAGCATTCACCTGCCAGCGCCCCACCCGGTCCTGGCACCCTAGCTTCCACTCCCGGATAGTGACAGCCTTGGCATGTCCCCCAAGTGGCCAGGGCTGGGTGGAAGGGTGGTAGATCCAAGATGTCACTGGCGGTGGTCTGTTAACTCCTGGGACTGTGTCTGAGCTCAGACAGGGTCAGTGGGCAGGGCCAGCTCTGCGGTCAAAGCATACTCAAACTTTCTGGATGGTTCCAGCTGCCTCCTGCCAAGGCCTGCTGACTAAAGGCCCGAAGCCAGCCCTGGGCCTGGCCCGCCTACACTGCCTAGGCCTGAAGGCTGGTCTTTGCAGGCCACCCAGGAGCTGTGCATGCCCTGTGCTGAGGGGGGACTGTGGGAGCCCCAAGGGAGGGAGTGGGGACATGGGACAGGGAATCTTGGCTCTAAAGTGGCCCTCCAGGGTCCAGCTCTTCTGAATTGGGGTCTGGGAGAGGTGTATGGGATTGCTGAGGAGACCCAAGTTTGGCCCCTTTGGGTCCTAGAGCCTTTACTTGATTGTTGGGAGCAGCTTCCTGATGTCCACTCTCTATCCTAATCACCCCCTTTTGTGGCCACCCTGGAGCCACTCCTTCCAGGTGAAAGGACGGAGACTTATCAGAGCATTGATTGCAGTCCTCATGGGAGCCAAACTCCTCAATGGGCAAGGACAGGGACTGGTGGGTGAGCATCAGCAGGCTGGCTTCAGTGCTCCCTTCCTCCTTCCTCCCCTGCACTTCCTAGCAACTATCTGCAGGATGGATAGGGAGGCTAGGAGGGCCCGCCTGTTTTTCAGCTGCTCCTTCTGACCTCTGCCTGCACCCTCTGCAGCTGGCCTGGCTTCCGGGCCTCCTGTCTGTAGGAATCTGGCCTGGCAGAGTGGGCCCCTCCAGGTCTTCCTGGGGTTCTCCTGGAGTTCCTTTTCTGTTGGATAATTCTCCTGTCACAACCCCAACCCCAGCTGTCACAAGGCCCAGAGAAGGGCAATGACTTGGCCCAGGTCACCCAGCATTGGCCATAGCACCACAATTATGTATGTATACAGGCTCCCTCTATGCCCACCAGGGCCCTGGCTGCCTGGTCCATCGGGATGTTGGGAGCTAATTAGAACTAACTTCTAAAGGAACCTGGCCAGGTCTCAGTGTCCCTCAGCCTTTATTGGAGGGACTGTCAGCCTTCATACAAAATCTTTTGCTCTGCAGAAATGGCATTTATCCTAACAGCCTTCTGTTTGCCCCATAGGCGATTTCTCCAATCCCTGGCATGCCTGTCATCTTTGGACAGGATATAGTACCCTCTCCCCAGTTTTGGGGGCCATCCAGTGACATTGAGCAGGCCCCACTTTAACAGGGCTGGTTTCTTCACTGGGTACTAGGCCTGTGGGGCTCACTCCTGAGGGTCTCTGTGGATGAACAGGACAGTGCAGGCTGTGGCCCAGGCAGAGAACAGCCCAGTGTTCATGCTGGAGCCCATGGATAGCTTTCCTGTAAGCCTCTGGGGGATTGGTGAGATAGGAGAAAGAGCAACATAAAGCAGGGAGGGTGATGGCACCCCTTGACACAGGAAGGGCTGAGCCCACAAGGCCGTGGGAAAGCAGGCAGGGCAACTAGCGGGGAGCCCCGCCCTAGAGCTCGTGACTCACCCCCCACTGACTGCTCTTTTCCTTTGATCTCCAGACTGCTGTCCCCATTCTGCAGGTGAACAAACCAAGGTGCCACAGTAACTTGCACCCCCTCCTCCCTGCACAGCTACACCCTAACCTTGGTGGCCCCAAGGGCCCTGGCTGGGGGTAGAAGGGCTATTTCTTCATGGTCAGGCGAAGCCAGGCTTTCTCCCCCTTGGCATATGTACACAGGGCTGGGTCACTCTGTAAAGGGGCCGTTCTGGCAGCATTACAGCCTGAGAGCTCTCTCTTCTCTACTACAGGGGCAGAATCCTTTCGAGCTGGCCTTCTCCCTAGAACAGGCCCACCCCGGGGAGACTGACTTCAGCCTGGAGTGCCCAGCCCGCCCTGGTGAGGGGCCTGGAAGGGAGGGGACTGTGGGTGAGGGCCAGGTGGGGCCTGAGAGCCACAGAGGCCAAGTGGGCCTCATGCCCGGGTCTCCTGATGCAGATATGCCCACGAGCCAGCCCATTGACATCCCAGACGCCAAGAAGAGGGGCAAGAAGAAGAAGCGGTGTCGGGCAACTGACAGCTTCTCAGGCAGGTTCGAAGGTGAGTGGGCAGGGCAGGGCTGGGGATAGGGGAAGTGACTAGGTCGCTCAGGACAGCTCTCACTGCCATCTCTGCTCTCCAGATGTCTACCAGCTACAGGAGGATGTGCTTGGGGAGGGCGCCCATGCCCGTGTGCAGACCTGCATCAATCTCATCACCAACCAGGAGTATGCGGTCAAGGTAAGCACAACACCCTCATCTGTCCCCTTACCTCTCCCCAGCAGTGCCTGAGATCTGGCATTCAAGCTCCTGGACTCATCACTGGGGAGAGCCAGTGTCTAAAAATGACCCCTAGAATCCAGGTCAGCCTGGGCTGAGCCCCCAGGGCCAGGCTGAGGTGGGACGTGACCATGAAGTTTGGCCCCTAATGCAGGTGGCCGCGGACCTGGTGCCAGAGTGACCACTGAGAGTGGGATGGGGGTTGAGAGGGCTTTGGTCAAAGCTAATGTTCACCTGCTGGGTTACTTCAGGCTGGTCCCCAGGCATAACTAGTGCTTTACCCATATTGGTTACTAGGATTAAAAAGCAACGCCATACTTAGGGCCCAGGGGTCTTAGCATTTAGGAAGACCAGGGCAGAGCCTCCTTCATGCCCATGTGGCCTCTGACCCAGGGTCCAGCCTGGGAACTGTGGCCCTGTGACCTCTGTTGTCTGGCTAGACCATTGAACCCTGCATTCCAAGAAACCTTCCAGGCTCCTCTCGTGACCCTGCATCTGAGCTAGGTGGGCTCACAGGAGGCTGGCTGCCCAGGCAGGGAGGTCAGGCACTCCCTGGCAGGCCAGCTGACCAGATGCTTCAGGCCCTGGTGGAAGTCCAGGGACAAAGGCAGCTGTGTCCCTGCCCCCTGGAAGCTCCCAGGTGGAGTGGGGGTGATGGTGCGGGAGAATTGGACACTAAGAATGGAGCACCTTCTGAATACCTGGTGTGTCTCTGAGTAGCCTTCTCCTAAGGACCTGCTGGGCAGCCTGGTTTACTGTCACCGTTTGACAAGTAGGGAAATTGAGGCTCTGAGTCACACTGTGTCTGACCTCCCAGAAGGCCATCTCCCTCCCCTGAGGGACTGCAGTATTCTCTAGGAAGTGGGGTCCTAGTCAGATTCCCAAGGGACAGGATGAGTTTCAGTTATTGTAGAAGGATGTGGCTGGTGGCTTTGTCTCTAGAGGCCCTGGAATCTGTTTTTTCTGTCCCTCTTCGGGACAGGTGTGTTTGTCACTAGACAGGTGGGCATGCATAGGCCCAGGACTTGGAGGTCAGTGGACTTGTGTGCCTGCCTGCTGCAGGGGCCTGGCCTGTGGAACATACTACATTCCCTTCCTCCAGGCCACCGTGGTGCACAGGAAGCCCCCGGCGTAGGTGGTGACCCCGCCTGTGCACTCACCCAGCAAAGGGGGCCGAGGCACCTGCTAACTCCACCTCTCTCTGAGCAACGTTGCTGGGGGGCATTTGGGGATGGGCCCAGAACTCTCTAATTCTTAGAGCTCCTGGGTGGCAGAAAGGATTGGGGACGTTGGTGTGTGTTGGCTTCCTGCGGCTCTGGGGTCTGGGAAGCTGTGTCTGCTGGTGGGCGGGGGGGCCAGTCTGGCTGGCCTGAAACACCCAGGCTCATGGGGTCACAGACATCTACCCAGACTGGGTTGGAACTGGGGAGGCAGGACTTGGTGCAGAAGCAAGTGGATATGGCATGGCTGGCAGCCAAGTGCCTAAGGTCCCGCTAGTCCCCTGGATAGTGTGGGAGTCAGTATGGTGGCCACCAGTCTCCTGGTCATGAAGGGGAGGTTGCTTAGTCCAAGGGAACCTCACATTGTGAAGGGGTATTTTGCTGGACCCGAGGCTCCAAATATATCTCTGAGGCTTTTTTCCATCAGGAGTGGATAGGGCTGGCTCCTTCTCCCTGCCTTTCCTGTCCCACTCACTCCTCTCTTGGTGCCGCTTAGGAAATACATTGCCCACCTCTTGTGCTGATGCTGCAGTTCTGACTGGCAGATTCTGGGTCCCCATAGGAGAACTCAGCCACCTTTCTAGATCCTAACGGTCTAAAGCTTTAACAGTTTCAGGTGTAGTGCAGGGAACGTTTCTGGTGGAGGCCCCTTGGGCTGACCCAGCTGCTGTGTCTCCCCACCCCCACACGTTTCAGATCATCGAGAAGCAGCCGGGCCACATTCGGAGTAGGGTTTTCCGGGAGGTGGAGATGCTGTATCAGTGCCAGGGACACAGGTAATGTGACCCACCCTCAGCCCGAGCCATCTTTTAGTGGATGAATGGGCCTGAATGTCTCTACCCCTGGTGAGCATTTAAGGCAGGGGTGGGGAACATTTTATCTTCGAAGGGCCATTTGGCTAATTATAACATCATTCATGGGCCATACAAATTTATCAACTTAAAAATTAACCTGCTGCCTGGCTGGTGTGGCTCAGTGGCTGGGCATTGAACCGTGAACCAAGAGGTCATCGGTTCGATTCCCTGTCAAGGGCACATGCCCAGTTTTCAGGCTCCATCCCCAGTAGGTAGGGGCATGCAGGAAGCAGCCAGTCAGTGTTTCTGTCTATCCCTCTCCTTTTCTCACTTTCTAAAATCAATAAACCATATTTTAAAAAGCCTGCTATATTTGGTCAAACATTTAATTAATTCATCCCTAAAGCCTTGGCAGGGCCAGACCAAATGATTTCATAGGCTTTAAACAGCCCGAGGGCTGGATGTTCCCCATCCTGATTTAGGGAGTTCCCACTGTGTCCCAGGCCTTTGTGAATGGACCCAGTGTTAGGCTGGCAGTCTGAGGTGGGCAAGATGGAAGCAGCCTGTGGGCCCAGTCCCAGCCTTCCTGTGGGCAGGGGGAGGTGTGTATGTGTGTGTGTGTGTGGGGGGGGGTGTAGACCCTGAACTGGGCATGTACAAGGGCCTTAGGAAGTCTCACTCCTGTTCTGCTCCCCTCCCCCATCCTAGGAATGTTCTAGAGCTGATTGAATTCTTCGAGGAGGAAGACCGATTCTACCTGGTGTTTGAGAAGATGCGGGGCGGTATGTGGGGCCTGGGAGACACATCCAGCTAGGTCCTAATGGGCTACGGGCTCAGAGCCACCTCGGAAGACCTATCAGAGGGTCCCGTACATCAGAGGAGGCTTGTGGGCTCTGAGCTTCCTGTCCACACAGCAGCTCGGGTCAAGGATTTTGGGTCCGAGGAGGCCAGAGTGGAGGCTTCCTTACCAGGTGGGAGTGGGTGCTGGGCAGTGGCCTGGGGACACAGGGGTTATTCTTACATGTTTTTTTTCTTCCACTATGACCTGGCCCAGGCTCCATCCTAAGCCACATTCACAAGCGACGACACTTCAATGAGTTGGAGGCCAGCGTGGTGGTGCAGGACGTGGCCAGCGCCCTGGATTTCCTGCACAACAAAGGTGGCTGATGGGGGTGGCTGCTCAGGGTACCACCTACTTTTTGCCATCCTGCCAAAGATGCTTAGGTCCCATGGATGTCCAGCCGTGCCCCCAGTACAGCTGCCCGGGACTCCCTAAAGATACACCCATCCCACCACTGACTCCCTGATGGTTCTGCCCACAGGCATCGCCCACAGGGACCTAAAGTTGGAAAACATCCTCTGTGAGCACCCCAACCAGGTGAGGGACCCTGGGGGTTGGCCTTCCCTGCGGGATGGGCCCTGTGCGGGTTGGACAGGACCTCCAGCCACCTCACCTCATTTCACTGCTGCTTCCTAATCCCCTCCCAGGTCTCCCCCGTTAAGATCTGCGACTTTGACCTGGGCAGTGGCATCAAACTCAATGGGGACTGCTCCCCCATCTCCACCCCGGAGCTGCTAACCCCAGTGAGGACCC
This sequence comes from Myotis lucifugus, assembly GCF_000147115.1. NCBI lineage: Eukaryota > Metazoa > Chordata > Mammalia > Chiroptera > Vespertilionidae > Myotis > Myotis lucifugus. The sequence continues at coordinate 1,032,037 of NW_005871390.1, forward strand.
ACGGGGTCAGGGGCGAGCTGGGAGGGGCGGGGCGAGGGGACAGGATTACATTCTGCCCAAAGAAGTGGTTTGGGACCTCCAGGAGAGATGTGGGGTGGGGCAGCTTGTAGTCTCCGTGCTGGGGCCTTGAAACTCGGGATTTCGCTTAGCAACAGCCGCTGATTGGCCCTTCGGCTGTGATGGGGCGGGACCACGGTCAGGCAGGGCGGGGCGAGCTTCCAGCACCTGTTGATTGGGCAGGGCGGGGGTTGGGGCGGGTCTGTGGTCAGGTGGGGGCGGGCTGGCATCTGCCGTCAGCCTGTAATTGGCCGAACAGAGCTGTCAGTCACTGCGGCTCAGGCTCAGGTGACTGGGCGGTCCCTTGCCTCACATTACACTGGAAAGTCCCTGACAGTGGCGCCCCCTCCCCCATGGCATCTAGTCATCACCGCTCCCCCTCTTCCCCGCAGTGCGGCTCTGCAGAGTATATGGCCCCTGAGGTGGTGGAGGCCTTCAGCGAGGAGGCCAGCATCTATGACAAGCGCTGCGACCTCTGGAGCCTGGGTGTCATCCTCTACATCCTGCTCAGTGGCTACCCACCCTTTGTGGGCCACTGCGGCAGTGACTGCGGCTGGGACCGCGGTGAGGCTTGCCCGGCCTGCCAGGTGCGCACCCCCTGCCCTGTGCAATCCTTAGGGCCGGTCCTGAATATTGACTGCATCCACAGAGGAATGCTGGCCTGCCTGACCTTCCTGGGTTTCTTGGGGTGTAGGTCTCCTGCCTTTCAGCATAGAGCAGTTTGGTCAGGGAGCTGTGGTGGGGTGAGGCCTGTTTTCTATGCAATATTTGAGGCTCAGGATTCATGTGTATCCTGGAGTCCTTAGGAGGTCGGCTCTCCTGATCTTCTCTCTTTTTTAAAAAAATAGATTTTTATTGATTTCAGAGAGGAAAGAAGAGGGAGAGAGATAAAAACATCAATGATGAGAAACATTGATCGGCTGCCTCCTGCACGCCCCCTACCGGGGATTGAGCCTGCAACCCGTGTGCCCTTGACCGGAATCGAACCTGGGACCCTTCAGTCTGCAGGCCAATGCTCTATCCACCTAGCCAAACTGGCTAGGCCCCCCCAGACCTTTCTTCCTCTCCTTCCTTGGCCCCTTAGGGTTCCCCATCCTGCCAGCTGATCCCAGGGCCCAAGTTCCATCCCTGTCTGGGTAGTAGTCTGGGGTCCTTGCACCTGGTTCTTGGGCCACAGGTCAGGCCTGGGGCTCTGAGAGAGCCTGTCACTTAGTGTCCAAGCTCCCTTGGGGTCCAGGCTTGCCCATCAGAGATCAGGACCTGGGCCTCGGCCCTTTTGGCTGCAGCCAACACCTCCTGCATGTGTTCCCCAGAACATGCTGTTCGAGAGCATACAAGAGGGCAAGTATGAGTTTCCGGAGAAGGACTGGGCCCACATCTCCTTCGCTGCCAAAGACCTCATCTCGAAGCTGCTGGTTCGAGACGCCAAGCAGAGGCTAAGCGCTGCCCAGGTCCTGCAGCACCCCTGGGTGCAGGGGGTGAGTGCCAGCCCCACTGGGGGCAGCCGGGCATGGGGTCCTTGCCTCTGTCCAGTCTCCAATGGGCCGGGGCTGTGACTCTGAATAAGTGTTGGAGAACCCTTGGGGCCCAGGGTCAGGACTCCTTGTTGTGATGTGGGTCTGGAGGTCAGTCAGTTATCTTCTGGGCGCCCAGGCACAGTTATGAAATCTTCCCCATCTGCTGGCAGGAGCTTGGCAAATCCCTGGCCTGTGCCCTAGAGGCAATGGGATCTCTTCCTGCCTGGCACAGAGCAGACGGGTGGGTGGCCAGCCTCGGACAGGGCTCCATCCCCTCCGATCCCAGAAGAGCCTGGTGTTTGTCCTTGCCAGTGGTCATCCAAGCTGGGGCCACCAGGGTAGAGGGCCCTGTGGGGAGAAAGGACTGCTTGCTCAAGGTAGCCAGTAGAGGGGGCTCTGAACTGCTGGGAATATGAGGAGACCCATGGATCGAGAAGGGAAAGGGGCTGGGCTGGGAATGGTTAGGCGGGGTGGTTGGTGAGCAGACAGGCCTGGGGAGCCACTGGCACCCCCACCACAGGCACCTGGGCTGCAGCATCCTGTTTGCCCCAGCTTCCAGGCAGGTGTTCCCCTTAACCCTTATTGGTGTCAGAGTCATGGGGGATCTGGGAGGGTTGGCCCTGGGCAGGATGGATGAGCCTGGCTGTGTTCTCTAGACCCGCTTCTCTGGTCTCCTTGCAGTGCGCCCCAGAGAACACCCTGCCCACGCCCATGGTTCTGCAGAGGTGAGGCCTGCATGGGGTCTCGGGTTGGAGAGGGGAGGTTAAAAGTTAAGGTGTTTAAAAAATGCAAAATAAGTTCTCTTTAAGTTGTAGGGGAAGCCATTCAAGAACTGGGTGACCTTGTAGGTCCCAGGCCAGGGGGCGGGGGAGCTTGGGGCCATAGCCCCTCCTCCAGGGCACTGCACAGACCCTGGGGTCCTAAGGGAAGCAGAGGGTATACCTGGCAGCCACCTCTCCTTCCTTGGTGACTGTCCCGTCTTGTCCCCAGGAACAGCTGTGCCAAAGACCTCACATCCTTCGCAGCTGAGGCCATCGCCATGAACCGGCAGCTGGCCCAGCGCGAGGAGGATGCGTTGGAGGAGGTGGGGCAGGGCCAGCCCGTGGTCATCCGAGCTACCTCACGCTACCTGCATCTGTCCCCACCATCCCAGTCCAAGCTGGCCCAGCGGCGGCAGCGAGCCAGCCTCTCTGCAGCCCCCGTGGTCCTGGTGGGGGACCATGCATGACCCCTCCCTTCTGCTGTACATAGGTCACCCCCTCCCCCATCAGATCTCAAGATTTTTTTTAAGCTATTGCCAGCCAGTGACCAGCAGGCTGTGCAACACCCCCCACTCCCACCCCCCCTTGGGTTCTGAGGTGCTGTGCTCAGCTCAGCTCAGCTGGGGGGTATCTTTTTATATAAAGTTTTTGCTGTTGGGTTTTCCTTTTTTTTTCTGTCCCCCACCCCCATTTTTTTCCTTTGAATGGTGTTAAAAGTAAACAGGCACCCTGGAGAAGAGCAGAGGGCACATGTGCTGCGCATGCCCCCACCCTGCCACCCTGGCCGTACAGGCTCAGCTGTACTGTGAAAGGCCTTGTGCCCATGGTCCCTGCCCAATGTGACTCAGGAGAGGAGGACATTTGCTGTCTTCCAGAGCTGGGGGACCCGGGAACACACCTGCGCCCCTCCCCCTCCCCTGCCCTCAGTGTTCTCAAGGCCACACTAACCCTGCACCTCCTTTCACCCGAAAGGCACCCTGGTGGCCAGGGGAGTCCTGGGTGTGGGCAGGTGGAGTGAACAGCCACCCACATGGACCCCACCCCACCCCTAACTAAGAACCTTAAGTTGCAGCTGACGGGGAGAAGCTGCACCCATTACCACTACTCCCCACCCTCTCCACTGGGGACTCTGTCTACCTGGGGCGGGGGGATGGGGCACTGGAGGAATGGGAGGGGCTGGACTGGCACTCGTCAGCCAACATGGGGGACCCGATCCCCCACCCCGGGCACCCCAGTGCCCCTTCTCAGGGCTCAGTCTGACCATGGCCACGTCCTGCCCCCTGTCGACCCTTGAGTTGACACGGAAGCTCTGCCAGCCCTGTCTCCTCCCCTCCGTAGAGCCAGGGCTGACCCAGGTTCCCGATGAATCCCCACCCCAAAGGCAGCATTCCTGCTCTGCCCACCTTTAGGGGAATGGCCTCCCTCAGGCACCCAGGAACCTCCCTGTCCTCCCCACCTCCCCACCCCAGAGTCCACGTCAGATGTCTAGTGACTTGCTGGGCTCAAGGAGACTCTGACTCCCCTCTTTGTCCTTAGGTGGGAAACACTATGCAATACAAGCTTCCTCTTCCTTCAGGCACGTGTTTCTGCCAGTGGGCGGCCCCCCAGCCCTCTTCAGGGCAGCTCGGCCTGGGCTCTGGCTGGGTCTTTCAGGCAGGCCAGCTGGAGAGCCCTCTGGCATCTAGTTTTCATCCTGTTTCATTAGTATTTTAAGAACATCAGTTGACTTCCCTTTCCTGTTCTTGAAGAATACTTGAATGTCAGGGGGCCTTGGGGTTGGGGGGCTCAGACACTGCCTCCCCCAAGTCTTGTACAATGGTTGCAGTCTGGGGGCTGATGCCTGCCTGGCCACCTGAATCTGTGGACCGGCCTTTCCAAAGACCCCAGGGTGGGCGGCCACCCCCACCTCCATCATTTCTTGCCCATTAGTGATTCCAGGTATCACGACTGGGAGTTCTGCCTTTCTGTAAAAAAACTGGGCCTCGCTGGCTACAGGCGGTGTGGTCAGTTCAGTCTGGAAAGCTGACTGTGAGCAGCATTTTCTTCTCAAAGGTGGGGCAGCTACTTACTCTCCCCCATCACATCTCCATTGCAACCAGGAGGCTGGCCAGAACCGTCACTGTGAATGAGGGCCTGGGCCCCAGGGAGTCCCAGGCTGCGAGGCTGCTCTGGTGCTGAGGGAAGGGAATGGCAGTGTTTCCATGTTAATATAGAAAAAAAAGACAATTTTCTTTAAAAGTGGGGGAAAGACATCCAAGCACTTTAACTCCACTGTACCAGGTAAACTGATACAGCTCAAAAGTTTTCCTTGACACCAACTGTCAATGCCGGAATTTTGTATTCTGTTTTGTAAGGATTTAATAAAACTCTTAAAAACTCCTTCTGGTTTTCTGTTGCTGCATAACAAGCTGCCCCAGACCTAGTGGCCTCAGCCATTCAGTGACAGTGGTGCTGTGACCTAGGAGTTGGGACAGGGCATGTGGGGTTGGCTTGTCTGGGGATCTGTGAGGGTGGGGACAGGCTGTCCTTGAGTGACCCATCCGTGTTGGCCCCGGGGGCCCTCTGTGACAGGCTCTCCCTGGGCATCATGTTCGAGGCTCACCCGCATTCGTGCCTGCGCTTTAATGCTGTTCATGGCCGAGTAATGCTCCAGTGTCCGGATGGAGCACATTGTGTTTATTCATCTGTCCGTGCTACCAGGTTTGGCCACAGTGAACCGTGCTGCTATGGACAGGTGCACAGGTTTTCATTTGTGGAAACGGATGGAAGACATTTCACATGTGGATGTGTTCATTTCTCCGGGGTGGACACACGGAAGGGATGTGAGCAGGGCAGAGACCTGATCCCATGTGGAGTGTGGATGGGGTCAGAAGGACCCAATATACCATTGTCACCCCCGAAGCCAGTCAGATGAGGGATGACAAGCCTGGTGGGGGCGGTGCCCAGTAGACCACACAATGGCAAACAGCAGGTATGGTGAGGAGGTGACGGCCAGCATCTGGGGACAGCCTGGACGCAGGGTGAGAAGGGGGCGCTCTGGGCTGTCTGGAGAGAAGGCAGCCTGGCAAGGTACGGGCACTAGGGATCCCTGCAACATGAGGTGCAGTAGGTCACCCCTCCTGTGGAGGAACCTGAGATCAGCAGGTGGCACACCTTGTACTTGGCCCTGGACACTCTTGAGCCTGTGCCCTGCCCCCTGCATTTATTTGCTCAGCTACCTCCTAGCCCAGCCATGGGCAAACTACGGCCCGTTTGAAATGAATAAAACTAAAAAAAAAAAAAAGACCGTATCCTTTTATGTAATGATGTTTACTTTGAATTTATATTAGTTCACACAAACACTCCATCCATGCTTTTGTTCCGGCCCTCCGGTCCAGTTTAAGAACCCATTGTGGCCCTCGAGTCAAAAAGTTTGCCCACCCCTGTCCTAGATCCTTCCTCTCAGACCCCACAACTACCCTCTCCTGAGCCAGGCCACCACCAGCCCCTCCAGGGCGACAGCCCAGCCTGGTCTCCTGGCCCCCACCAGCCCCCACAGGTCCCATCTCAGTTCCCCCAGGCCCCTCGCTTGTCCCTTTCCCAGCCTGGCATAGGTGTGTGGGCAGGGAGGGGTGGCTGCTACATGCCACGCCACCACACTCTCAGGCGGCACAGAGCCCTGCCCAGCCCCAACAGGCCATGCCAATGACCGCTCCCTGCCCCCTGCCGCCTGCCAAGTCCTGCAGCCAGGCACAGCCTGTTCTCTGAGCCTCTGCTGTGGGTTGTATTTTGGTGGTTTCTTCTGGGTAGATCCCGCCCTTCCACCTCTCTTCCGGGAGCAGCAGGAAAATCCTGGAACTGGAGCCCCTGGGAGCCTTTCCCAGGCTGGTGACTGGCTGCCCTGGTGCCTGGGCCCAGGCTCCACCTGGTAAATGGAGACGCCAGCTTGGGCTCCCCAGCTGCCCCCAGGCACTGGCCTCACATGCCCCTGCACAGAACTGTCAATCACATCTGTGATGGGAAGCTGCTCCACACTCCCCTTGACAAGACAGTGGCAATGCTGATGTTCAATGCTAATAATAGGAGGAACCGGGGGGGGGGGGCCTATGGGAACTATTTGCACTAATGGCACAGTTTTCCTGGAAACCTAATGCTTTTTTTAGCCCTTGATACCTGCCATAACTCAGCTGAGAAGGACTTGAGAGATAAGGCCGTGATCCAGAGCTCAGCCCCAGACCTGGTCTGGAGGAGGCGGGGGCCTCATCTGCTGCTTTTTGCAGGATATTGCCCTGGAACTTGAAGTCGGGGACCTGCTTTTGGGAAGAAAACACGACCAGCGGAGTCGCACTTCTCTGTCCTCTGGATCTTGTCTGACCTCAGGCAGTCTGGAGATTGGAAGGAGCCCTACCCATTGGAGCCTTTCTCTATAAGACAAGACAATATACAACTGGGAGTCCAGAGAGCAGCCCCGACCAGGTGCAGAGCTGGGGTTTTAAAGGCTGAAACCACATCCTGATAGACAACCGTGCAGGGCAAGAACAACATGCCCTCCATGTTTGAGAAAATTACCAAGAAATTGGTCAAAGAGCTCGGAGACCGACAGCTCAGACCTGTCAAATGCTTGGTGAGTGCCACCAAGATACACCGGTTTTCTCTAATACAGAAGAAGAAGGCTCGCTCTCAGTTTTGGAAACGACCTGATGAACCACTTGATGTGTCCCTCATGCACATCCTGGAACCAGGTTCTTCGGTCCCAGATGCTGCTGTGGAAGTGCTTGCCGCCTTCAGTTACACCGTGGTCAGGAAGCAGCAGGCGGCTGGGAGCGTGAATGCTGGGGCAGAAGTGGGCATCTCAGGGGGGACTGCTGTGTGCCTAGGGTCCTCCTTCCAGTACCGGATTGTCAGCACCCCACATGAAACCTGGACAGAGCTTCAGAAGAGGAAACTGCCGGACTCAGAGCCGGCCTTCCTGAAGCAGTGCCGGGAGGCAGGGGTGAATCTGTATGTTGTGACCGACACCGTGGAGCTGCTCAACAGCCCTGTGCTGCAGGATTTTAGCAGCAAGAAGATCTCAGGGAAATTCTCCAACTTTATGGATATTTGGGTCAAGGGTAAAGCAGAGGCAGAGGGGACCGAAATGAGAGAGAAGAAGCTGACTGTGCCAAAGGGCTCGGTGCTGGCCTATAGGAGGAAGCAGCTGGTTTTCTACAGCAGAGGCTGGGACATTCTTTACACCGCAGATGATGGTGATCAGAAAACCTTTCCAGTACCCCCAAAACACATGCCCCAGTGGGGGTGGTGCCCAGGTGCATCCCACACCCCAATGGCAGATGGTGAAGAGCCAAGGGTTTTAGCACGTCCTGTGATACCTGCCACCCCTCAAAAGGGTTTCAAGCTGCTACAAGTGGAGGTTTCCCAGGAGGTAGAAGCGGCCAAGCTCTCAAAGGACATGCAGAACGTTGTGTTCTCCAACCTCCGGGCCATGCTTAGGGACTGCAAGGCTCTTCAGGACCTCATGGACAAGCTTGAACAGGAACCCTTCGGTCATTTGGATGGCCCTGGTGGCACCATCCTGACTGAACTGCGAAAGGACTCCTGCTATCCAGAGGTTGGCTCAAAGTGCCTCATCCTGTACCTGCTGGAAGCCTTAATGGTGCTGAGTGACATCCAACATGAACTGCTGGCTCAGTCCATGGAGAGGAGGATCCTCCTTCCTCAGCGGGACCTGGTGAGGAGCATCCTGGAGCCCAACTTCAACCGCTTCCAGAACATTCCCTTTACCCTCCAGCCTGAGCTCCTGGCCCCACTCCAGGAGGAGGGCTTGGCCATTACCTATGTGCTGCTGGATGAGTGTGGCCTGGAGATGGAGCTGAACAGCCCCAGGTCAACCTGGGACCCGAAAGCCAAGGAGCCCCTGTCTGCCCTCTATGGGGCCCTCTTCCTGCTGAACCAGCTGGCTGAGGCCTGAGCCCTCCTGGGGGGCAGGCCAGGGAGTCAGTCCAGTGCGGCTAGTCAGGCCTTGTCCTGTCCTTTGCTGTATCTATTCCACAAATAAGTGATAAGTCTTTGTCTTTGATTTATTTCGCTTAGCACAAGACCTTCAAGGTTTGTCCATGTTGTCATGAACCACAGGCGACTCTGGCTGCTGCGTGGGGGGATGGGTTGGAAGGTGGGGTGCCCACGTGGATGTAGGGAGAACATTGAAGGAGTTTCTCTAATTGCCCAGGCACCCAGTGGTATCTTTTAAAAGATCAGTGGTATATCGTAAGAGGTAGGAGCTTGAAAAGTAGATATATTTAATTCTGGTTGAAATAGCTCCCAGGAATACTTGGGGGATAGATATGTAAACTCATAGGATCCCATCCTTGTGCTTCATCTATTGCAGTGGTCGGTAAACCGCGGCTTGCTAGCCACATGCGGCTCTTTGGCCTCTTGCGTGTGGCTATTCCACAAAATAACACTTGGGGTGCGCACGTACAGTGCGAAGTTGACTTAAAACTTTAAGTAAAGTTTATTAAGTTAATTTTAGGGAACGTTGTGGAGTGAAAGAAGATGTAGTGACGAGGATTGAGAAAGGTATGTTGAGATGGTTTGGACATATAGAGAGGATGAACAAAAGGAGATAGACGAAACAAGTATACAAGACGAGTGTGGATGGGAGAGTTGGAAGGGGTCGACCTCAGTGAACGGACCTCAATCAGATTGAGGACGTTTTTAGCGAAGGCCAGCTTAGGAGTACCCTAAGTAAGTTAATAACAATGTACCTACCTATATAGTTTAAGTTTTAAAAATTTGGCTCTCAAAAGGAATTTCAATCGTTGTACTGTTGATATTTGGCTCTGTTGACTAATGAGTTTGCCGACCACTGATCTATTGAATGAGTGTGATTGGCGCTATTTTCTAATGAATTTATAATTTACACCAGAAGGTGGCAGCATTGACACACAGAAGGAAGCTTGTTGGTGATGGCAGGCACTTTCCCTGATTTGCTTTGGGACTTCTGAGTTAAAGGCAGACCCCTCTCTCTGCTCTGCTCTCCCCCCTCGATCCCCCCCTTTCCCCTTCTCCTTTGCTGCCTCTCTGCTGCATTTAACGTGGAATAGGCTGGGAGAAATGGGGCTGGGGCAGAGGGGGTCAACACTGGCTTCTTTTTATAGCCTCTAGAACCTTCTTTTTAAACACTGCCTTTGTTGTGTGGAGTAAATCCCATAAAGAGCTCTGGGTGGTAAGAGTGAGTTATGGGGAACTTAGAGCTGTTTCCAGTGTTTCCAGAAACGCCAGCCCTTCTGCTGGGATTACTATGGACTCTGTGGGAAATCTGTTGTCTCATGCTAAGCCCAGGCAGAAGCCGTGAAGAGCTTGAATGTCGCTCAGTAAGCAGGGTATATAGTTTCTAAATGAATTGAGCCAAGCACAGGAACTGTTCAAAATATTTCAACCTTGGTCAACCCATTGGAAAGCAGGGCTGGTGCAAATGATAGGGGGACTTATAATCTGATAGATAGAGCACCTGCATTAATCTGAAAAATAATCATATTATTTTAAATCTTAGAACACATATACTAGTACTTATGTGAACAGCGGGTTAAGTTTTTCCTAAGTTTCCTTTCCAAGGCCTGTGGGAAGCAATTGAGGAGGTGAGTCAGCTGTGAACCCAGCAAGCAGAACCAATAAGCATGGTCAGACCATCCACCAGGAGTCAAAACATCACCTCATCAACATCATCTCATTACCGGATGATTAAGGACAATAGCTGACATCTGGGGACCTCCAGGGCTGTGCATAGCTGCATTCCATTCCCAGCCTCACCCCAGCCCCTTCCCCTGCATAACCCTGTCCCCTGGTGGAATGCTTGTAAGCGCCCTCTCTTCTTGGTTGGCTGGCCTTCTCAATAAATGTCTTCTATGATTCAAAAAAGAAGAAAAAAAGATATGTGTCATGTTCTTTTTATTATTATTGATTTTAGAGGAAGGAAGAGAGATGAGAGAGAAACAGCTATTGGTTGCCTCCCCTACATGCTCTGACTGGGAATTGTACGCCCCCCTTTATTGTTGTTAATCCTTACCCAAGGATTTTTCCCCCCATTGATTTTTTAGAGAGAGTGGAACAGAGGGGGAGAGACAGAGAGAGAGAACCATTGATGACAGAGAGACACATCCATTGGTTGCCTCCCACACATGCCCTGACTGGGGCTGGGGATCAAGCCTACAACCAAGGTACATGCCCTTGACTGGGACTCAAACCCTCGACCCTTCAGTCTGGGGGCTGATGTCTAACCATTGAGCAAAACGGCTAGGGCGAACCCCCCACCTTTTGGTCTATGAGACAATGCTCCCACCAACTGAGCCACACTGGTCAGGGCTAAACCTAAAACTTTAAAAAATATTTTATTTACTAGAGGCCCGGTGCGCAAAAATATGTGGACTCAGGAGGGTCCGTCAGCCCGGCCAGTGCCCTCTCACAGTCTGGGAACCCTTGAGGAATGACCACCTGCTGGTTTAGGCCCGCTCCCCAGGGATTGCTCCTAAGCTGGCAATCAGACATCCCTCTGGCAGTCCGGGAGCCCTTGGGGGATGTCCATTGGCCAGTGGGGAGCAGGCCCAGCTGCAGTCGGACATCCTTAGCGCTGCTGAGGTGGTGGGAGGGGCTCCCACCACCACCGCTGTACTAGCAGCCATCAGCCTGGCTTGTGGCTGAGCAGAGCTCCCCCTGTGGGAGCGCACTGACCACCAGGGGGCAGCTCCTGTATTGAGCGTCTGCCCCCTGGTGGTCAGTGTGTGTCATAGTGACCAGTGATTCCCAGTCCCTCTGCTATAGGGTCAATTTGTATATTACCCTTTTACTATATAGGATAGAGGCCTGGTGCATGGGTGGGGGCCGGCTGGTTTGCCCTTAAGGGTGCACCGGATTAGGGTGGGGGTCCCACTGGGGTGCTTGGCCAGCCTGGTGAGGGGCTGAGGGCCGTTTTCAGGCTGGCCACACCCCAGTCAGGGTGGAGGGTCCTGCGGGGGTCCCTGGCCAGTCTGGGTGAGAGGCTGATGGCTGTTTACAGGCTGGCCAAGCCCCCCAGCAGGGACCCTCACCCCATGAGAGTGTGGCCATCCTGGGTGGGGGCTGATGGCTATTTGCAGGCTGGCCACAGCCCCCAGCCACCCGAGCTCCCAGTGGAGGTTGGCTAGAAGCAGGTATCTGGGATTTATTTAGCTTCTATAATTGAAACTTTGTTGCCTTTTGCGGAGTCCAAGCCGGCCAGAGCAGGTGGGAAACTTTGCTTCCTCCATCGCCGGGGCAAGCAAGCCTCCTGCTTGGTCCAGCTCCGTGGTTGCCGGCCACCATCGTGGTTGGGTTAATTTGCATATAGTCACTCTGATTGGCTGGTGGGCATGGCTTGTAACATCTGTGTCTTTTATTAGTGTAGATTTATTTTTTAATAAAGTGAGAGAAGACAGACACAAAAAGCCACAGTGATTTCATTTGTGTAAAATGTCCAGAACAGGCAAGTCCACAGAGACAGGAAGTGGGTTCCTGGTTTTCGGGGGCCAGAGAGGGATGGGGAGTGACTGCTGATGGGGATGGGCTTCTTTTTGGGGTGGTGGAACATTCTGGAATTAGATAAGAAGTGATGGTGATGGTTGCACAATATGGTAAATGTACTAAATGGCATTGAATTTAAAAGGGTGGCTTTCTTCTTAATAAAAATTGAAAGGATGATGGGACCAAACTTGTGTAGAGTCTGGTACACAGCAAGTACTCAATAAGTGCACCAAGGAATGACTTACCAGCCTGCGGGCTGGGGAGGAGGCCAGCACTGGCATCTCCTCCCAGACTTAGGGATTTGTGCAAGTCTTCATTCCTGTCATTGTGGCTAATCCCCTGGACAAACCCTCCCTGTGAGTCACCCCACCTCAGTGAGCTCCTTAATTCTCCAGAGGAAACCTGGTGGTCTGTCCTGGTCTTAGACTCACTCGGAAGGAGGAGAAATGGGTTGATGTGCTTTTTAAAAAAATCCTCACCAAGGATCTGTTTTTTATTGATTTTTAGAGAGGGGAGGGGGGAGGAGTGAGGAGGGGAGGGAGGAGAGGGAGAAAGAAACACCCCCATCATCTCCAGTGCAACCGGGAGGCTGGCCAGAACCGTCACTGTGAATGAGGGCCTGGGCCCCAGGGAGTCCCAGGCTGCGAGGCTGCTCTGGTGCTAAGGGAAGGGGGAATGGCAGGGTTTCCATGTTAATATAGAAAAAAAAGACAATTTTCTTTAAAAGTGGGGGAAAGACATCCAAGCACTTTAACTCCACTGTACCAGGTAAACTGATACAGCTCAAAAGGTTTCCTTGACACCAACTGTCAATGCCGGAATTTTGTATTCTGGTTTTTTGTTGTTGTTGTTGTGTTTTTTTTTTTTTAATTAAATCTTTATTGTTCAGATTACATTTGTTCCTCTTTTTTTCCCCCCCATAACTCTCCGCCTCCCAGTTCCCGTCCCACCCTCCGCCCTCACTCCCCACCCACTGTCCTCATCCATAGGTACACGATTTTTGTCCAGTCTCTTCCCGCATCTCCCACTCCCCTTTCCCCCCCCCCAGAATAGTCAGTCCATTCCCTTTCTATGTCCCTGATTCTATTACAATCACCAGTTCATTCTGTACATCAGATTATTTATTCACTTGATTCTTAGATTCACTTGTTGATAGATGCATGTTTGTTGTTCACAATTTGTATCTTTACCTTTTTCTTCTTCCTCTTCTTAAAGGATACCTTTCAGCATTTCGTATAATACTGGTTTAGTGGTGATGAACTCCTTTAGCTTTTCCTTATCTGTGAAGCTCTTTATCTGACCTTCAATTCTGAATGATAGCTTTGCTGGATAAAGTAATCTTGGTTGTAGGTTCTTGGTATTCAGCACTTTGAATATTTCTTGCCATTCCCGTCTGGCCTGCAAAGTTTCTGTTGAGAAATCAGCTGACAGTCGTATGGGTACTCCCTTGTAGGTAATTGAGTCTCTTTCTCTTGCTGCTTTTAAGATTCTCTCTTTGTCTTTTGCTCTTGGCATTTTAATTATGATGTGTCTTGGTGTGGTCCTCTTTGGATTCCTTTTGTTTGGGGTTCTCTGCGCTTCTTGGACCTGTAAGTCCATTTCTTTCACCAGGTGGGGGACGTTTTCTGCCATTATTTCTTCAAATAGGTTTTCAATATCTTGCTGTCTCTCATCTTCTGGCACCCCTATAATTCTGATATTAGTGCGCTTGAAGCTGTCCCAGAGGCTCCTTACACTATCTTCGTATTTTCGGATTCTTTTTTCATTTTGCTTTTCCGGTTGGGTGTTTTTTGCTTCTTCGCATTTCAAATCTTTGACTTGATTCTTGCGCTCCTCTGGTCTGCTATTGGGTATAATATTCTTTATTTCAGTCCGTGTATGCTTAATTTCTAGTTGGTTCTTTGTCATAGCATCGAGGGTCTCATTAGTTTTCGTGAGGCTCTCATCAAGTTTATTGCAAGCCCTCAAAATTGCGTTTTTTCGCTCTATATCCTCCATTTCTGTCATGTTTTTTTTGTCTCTGCATTTTTTATGCTTTCTTGGTGCACCCCCTTGTGGTCTTTGTGCGCAGTCTTGTTCTAGTTAAGCCTTGATTGTTGTAGTTAATACTAGAGGGATTTGACCACCAGGCCGACTGGCTGTGAGAATCAGCTGTGTCTGCCCGGGAAAACTTCTGTCCTCTGGGGAGGTGCTAATCTAGCCTTCGCCTGAGGTGATCCGGCAAATGGCTCTGCGCAGGGCTTGGGCGGGGCGGGGCGGGGCAGGATCAACAGGGCGGGCGGAGGGAGCAGTTATGGCTGCTCTCAGTCCCGTTCCCAGAGGCTCTGCTTCTCAGAACCCCGACAAACGCTGCAAACCTCGGAGAGAAAGCTGCCCTCAAGTTCCAACTGATGCCAGACAATCCCGCTTCTCCCGTTTGAGTCTGAGTCCCTAGAGACTCGCCCAGATCTGGAGCTCAGAGTCTGAGACTCCCTCCTGATTGAAAACGACAACCGCGCCCTCAGCCACCAGCCCGCTTTGCGCGCGCACCTCCGCACCTTTAAATTTTCCACACTGCGCCTCCTCTGAGCCTCGGTATGCTGTTGTCTTTCCTTCTAGTTGAAGAGTCTCTCCTCAGTCAGCCTTCCTGTGGTTCTGGGTGATGTCCGTTCCGTCTTTTAGTTGTATTTTTGAAGTGGTTGTTTGCGGCAGCAGTCTCTGGTGTTTACCTATGCTGCCATCTTGGTGGTATCTCCAGTGTTTTTTTTAAAAAAATATATTTTATTGATATTTTACAGAGAGGAAGGGAGAGAGAGAGAGAGTTAGAAACATCGATGAGAGAGAAACATCGATCAGCTGCCTCCTGCACATCTCCCACTGGGGATGGATGTGCCCGCAACCCAGGTACATGCCCTTGACCGGAATCTAACCCGGGACCCTTGAGTCTGCAGGCCACACTTCATCCACTGAGCCAAACCGGTTTCGGCTGTATTCTGTTTTGTAAGGATTTAATAAAACTCTTAAAAACTCCTTCTGGTTTTCTGTTGCTGCATAACAAGCTGCCCCAGACCTAGTGGCCTCAGCCATTCAGTGACAGTGGTGCTGTGACCTAGGAGTTGGGACAGGGCATGTGGGGTTGGCTTGTCTGGGGATCTGTGAGGGTGGGGACAGGCTGTCCTTGAGTGACCCATCCGTGTTGGCCCCGGGGGCCCTCTGTGAAGGCTCTCCCTGGGCATCATGTTGGAGGCTCATCCGCATTCGTGCCTGCGCTTTAATGCTGTTCATGGCCCAGTAAAGCTCCAGTGTCCGGATGGAGCACATTGTGTTTATTCATCTGTCCGTGCTACCAGGTTTGGCCACAGTGAACCGTGCTGCTATGGACAGGTGCACAGGTTTTCATTTGTGGAAACGGATGGAAGACATTTCACATGAGGATGTGTTCATTTCTCCGGGGCGGACACACGGAAGGGATGTGAGCAGGGCAGAGACCTGATCCCATGTGGAGTGTGGATGGGGTCAGAAGGACCCAATAAACCATTGTCACCCCCGAAGCCAGTCAGATGAGGGATGACAAGCCTGGTGGGGGCGGTGCCCAGTAGACCACACAATGGCAAACACCAGGCATGGTGAGGAGGTGACCGGCCAGCTTCTGGGGACAGCCTGCACGCGGGGTGAGAAGGGGTTCTCTCTGGACTGTCTGGAGAGAAGGCAGCCTGGCAAGGTACGGGCACTAGGGATCCCTGCGACATGAGGTGCAGTAGGTCACCCCTCCTGTGGAGAAACCTGAGATCAGCAGGTGGCACACCTTGTACTTGGCCCTTCAGTAGGAAACCTGGACACTATGGGCCTGTGCCCTGCCCCCTGCATTTATTTGCTCAGCTACCTCCTAGACAGGGGTCCTCAAACTACGGCCCGCAGGCCACATGCGGCCGCCGAAAACATTTATCCTGCCCGCCAGGTGTTTTTGGCGTCGCTGCCTTTCCTGCTTAGCAGCTGACTCCTCCCGGGCCCCCAGTGCGCATGTGTGCAATGTCCAAGGGACAGTGAACTGGCCCCTGTTTAAAAAGTTTGAGGATCTCTGTCCTAGATCCTTCCTCTCAGACCCCACAGCTACCCTCTCCTGAGCCAGGCCACCACCAGCCCTTCCAGGGCGACAGCCCAGCCTGATCTCCTGGCCCCCGCCAGCCCCCACAGGTCCCATCTCAGTTCCCCCAGGCCCCTCGCTTGTCCCTTTCCCAGCCTGGCATAGGTGTGTGGGCAGAGAGGGGTGGCTGCTACATGCCACGCCACCACACTCTCAGGCGGCACAGAGCCCTGCCCAGCCCCAACAGGCCATGCCAATGACCTCTCCCTGCACCCTGTCGCCTGCCAAGTCCTGAGCCTCTGTGAGGATTTTATTTTGGTGGTTTCTTCTGGGTAGATCCCGCCCTTCCACCTCTCTTCCGGGAGCAGTAGGAAAATCCTAGAACTGGAGCCCCTGGGAGCCTTTCCCAGGCTGGTGACTGGCTGCCCTGGTGCCTGGGCCCAGGCTCCACCTGGGTAAATGGAGACGCCAGCTTGGGCTCCCCAGCTGCCCCCAGGCACTGGCCTCACATGCCCCTGCACAGAACTGTCAATCACATCTGTGATGGGAAGCTGCTCCACACTCCCCTTGACAAGACAGTGGCAATGCTGATGTTCGATGCTAATAATAGGACGATCCGGGGGGCCTATGGGAACTATTTGCACTAATGGCACAGTTTTCCTGGAAACCTAATGCTTTTTTTAGCCCTTGTTCAAGATACCTGCCATAACTCAGCTGAGAAGGACTTGAGAGATAAGGCCGTGATCCAGAGCTCAGCCCCAGACCTGGTCTGGAGGAGGCGGGGGCCTCATCTGCTGCTTTTTGCAGGATATTGCCCTGGAACTTGAGTCGGGGACCTGCTTTTGGGAGAAAACACGACCAGCGGAGTCGCACTTCTCTGTTCTCTGGATCTTGTCTGACCTCAGGCAGTCTGGAGATTGGAAGGAGCCCTACCCATTGGAGCCTTTCTCTATAAGACAAGACAATATACAACTGGGAGTCCAGAGAGCAGCCCCGACCAGGTGCAGAGCTGGGGTTTTAAAGGCTGAAACCACATCCTGATAGACAACCGTGCAGGGCAAGAACAACATGCCCTCCATGTTTGAGAAAATTACCAAGAAATTGGTCAAAGAGCTCAGAGACCGACAGCTCAGACCTGTCAAATGCTTGGTGAGTGCCACCAAGATACACCGGTTTTCTCTAATACAGAGGAAGAAGGCTCGCTCTCAGTTTTGGCAACTACCTGATGAACCACTTGATGTGTCCCTCATGCACATCCTGGAACCAGGTTCTTCGGTCCCAGACGCTGCTGTGGAAGTGCCTGCCGCCTTCAGTTACACCATGGTCAGGAAGCAGCAGGCGGCTGGGAGTGTGAATGCTGGGGCAGAAGCGGGCATCTCAGGGGGGACTGCTGTGTGCCAAGGGTCCTCCCTCCAGTACCGGATTGTCAGCACCCCACATGAAACCTGGACAGAGCTTCAGAAGAGGAAACTGCCGGACTCAGAGCCGGCCTTCCTGAAGCAGTGCCGGGAGGCAGGGGTGAATCTGTATGTTGTGACCGACACCGTGGAGCTGCTCAACAGCCCTGTGCTGCAGGATTTTAGCAGCAAGAAGATCTCAGGGAAATTCTCCAACTTTATGGATATTTGGGTCAAGGGTAAAGCAGAGGCAGAGGGGACCAAAATGAGAAAGAAGCAGCTGACTGTGCCAAAGGGCTCGGTGCTGGCCTATAGGAGGAAGCAGCTGGTTTTCTGCCACAGAGGCTGGGACATTCTTTACACCGCAGATGACGGTGATGGAGATTCCTTTCCAGTACCCCAAAAACACATGCCCCAGTGCGGGTGGTGCCCAGGTGAATTCCCCACCCCAATGGCAGATGGTGAAGAGCAACCGGTTTTAGCATGTCCCGTGATACCTGCCACCCCTCAAAAGGGTTTCAAGCTGCTACAAGAGGAGGTTTCCCCGAAGGTAGAAGCGGCCAAACTCTCGAAGGACATGCAGAACGTTGTGTTCTCCAACCTCCGGGCCATGCTTAGGGACCGCAAGGCTCTTCAGGACCTTATGGGCAAGCTTGAACAAGAACCCTTCGGTCATTTGGATGGCCCTGGTGGCACCATCCTGACTGAACTGCGAAAGGATTCCTGCTATCCAAGGTTTGGCTCAAAGTGCCTCATCCTTTACCTGCTGGAAGCCTTAATGGTGCTGAGTGACATCCAACATGAACTGCTGGCTCAGTCCATGGAGAGGAGGATCCTCCTTCCTCAGCGGGACCTGGTGAGGAGCATCCTGGAGCCCAACTTCAACGGCTTCCAGAACATTCCCTTTACCCTCCAGCCTGAGCTCCTGGCCCCACTCCAGGAGGAGGGCTTGGTCATTACCTATGGGCTGCTGGATGAGTGTGGCCTGGAGATGGAGCTGAACAGCCCCAGGTCTACCTGGGACCCGAAAGCCAAGGAGCCCCTGTCTGCCCTCTATGGGGCCCTCTTCCTGCTGAACCAGCTGGCTGAGGCCTGAGCCCTCCTGGGGGGCAGGCCAGGGAGTCAGTCCAGTGCGGCTAGTCAGGCCTTGTCCTGTCCTTTGCTATATCTATTCCACAAATAAGTGATAAGTCTTTGTCTTTGATTTATTTCTCTTAGCACAAGACCTTCAAGGTTTGTCCATGTTGTCAGGAACCACAGGCGACTCTGGCTGCTGCGTGGGGGGATGGGTTGGAAGGTGGGGTGCCCACGTGGATGTAGGGAGAACATTGAAGGAGTTTCTCTAATTGCCCAGGCACCCAGTGGTATCTTTTAAAAGATCAGTGGTATATCTTAAGAGGTAGGAGCTTGAAAAGTAGATATATTTAATTCTGGTTGAAATAGCTCCCAGGAATACTTGGGGGATAGATATGTAAACCCACAGGATCCAATCCTGGTGCTTCATCTATTGCAGTGGTCGGTAAACCGCGGCTCACGAGCCACATGCGGCTCTTTGGCCTCTTGTGTGTGGCTCTTCCACAAAATACCACATGCGGTCACGCACGTACAGTGCGAAGTTGACTTAAAACTTTAAGTAAAGTTTATTAAGTTAATTTTAGGGAACGTTGTGGAGTGAAAGAAGATGTAGTTAGTGACGAGGATTGAGAAAGGTATGTTGAGATGGTTTGGACATATAGAGAGGATGAACGAAAGGAGATGGACAAAACAAGTATACAAGACGAGTGTGGATGGGAGAGTTGGAAGGGGTCGACCAGACAGTGGCAGCATTGACACACAGAAGGAAGCTTGTTGCTGATGGCAGGCACTTTCCCTGATTTGCTTTGGGACTTCTGAGTTAAAGGCAGACCCCTCTCTCTGCTCTGCTCTCCCACCTCCCTCCCCTCCTTTCCCCTTCTCCTTTGCTGCCTCTCTGCTGCATTTAACGTGGAATCGGCTGGGAGAAATGGGGCTGGGGCAGAGGGGGTCAACACTGGCTTCTTTTTATAGCCTCTAGAACCTTCCTTTTAAACACTGCATTTGTTGTATGGAGTAAATCCCATAAAGAGCTCTGGGTGGTAAGAGTGAGTTATGGGGAACTTAGAGCTGTTTCCAGTGTTTCCAGAAACGCCAGCCCTTCTGCTGGGATTAGTATGGATTCTGTGGGAAATCTGTTGTCTCATGCTGAGCCCAGGCAGAATCCGTGAAGAGCTTGAATGTCGCTCAGTAAGCAGGGTATATAGTTTCTAAATGAATTGAGCCAAGCACAGGAACTGTTCAAAATATTTCAACCTTGGTCAACCCATTGGAAAGCAGGGCTGATGCAAATGATAGGGGGACTTATAATCTGATAGATAGAGCACCTGCATTAATCTGAAAAATAATCATATTATTTTAAATCTTAGAACACATATACTAGTACTTATGTGAACAGCGGGTTAAGTTTTTCCTAAGTTTCCTTTCCAAGGCCTGTGGGAAGCAATTGAGGAGGTGAGTCAGCTGTGAACCCAGCAAGCAGAACCAATAAGCATGGTCAGACCATCCACCAGGAGTCAAAACATCACCTCATCAACATCATCTCATTACCGAATGATTAAGGACAATAGCTGACATCTGGGGACCTCCAGGGCTGTGCATAGCTGCATTCCATTCCCAGCCTCACCCCAGCCCCTTCCCCTGCATAACCCTGTCCCCTGGTGGAATGCTTGTAAGCGCCCTCTCTTCTTGGTTGGCTGGCCTTCTCAATAAATGTCTTCTATGATTCAAAAAAGAAGAAAAAAAGATATGTGTCATGTTCTTTTTATTATTATTGATTTTAGAGGAAGGAAGAGAGATGAGAGAGAAACAGCTATTGGTTGCCTCCCCTACATGCTCTGACTGGGAATTGTACGCCCCCCTTTATTGTTGTTAATCCTTACCCAAGGATTTTTCCCCCCATTGATTTTTTAGAGAGAGTGGAACAGAGGGGGAGAGACAGAGAGAGAGAGAACCATTGATGGCAGAGAGACACATCCATTGGTTGCTATAATGGGGTGACCAGCAGAGACGACCACCAGGGACTCAGATCAAAATTTAAGAGCCTTTATTAAGCTGGCCAGCGACTACAGTTACAGCAACCTGCCGAAGCAGAGGCTGAACTGCAGTGCCGACTTCCATGGCCAGCGACTACAGTTACAACACCCTGCCAAAGCAGAGGCTGAACTGCAGTGCCAACTACAGAAGTTACAGCATTTTTATTTGCAATAACCACAAAGTTAGTTACAAAGCCTTGTTTATACAATTTGTTCCCGACACAGTACAGCATCATTACAGTGACTACCTTCCTATCTATGTGTTCTAGGAGCAGAGAGTACAGCGTGACGGGAAGGGGCCATGAGACCATGTCTCAAGACCTGGCCTGGTGTCAGCACTGACAACTCTGTCTGGGGCATAGTTTACGGCCTCTCTGGAATGGGAGTAGTCCTATTTTCCTTCTTATTTAAGACAGAAGCCAGAATAGCAGGGTTAAAATTTCAAATAGCAGTTTTTATATAAGATGGATACTTCATTCCCCACTGGTTTTATGTACATGAGTCAAATCATTGACTCTTTTGGGTCATTGTTGGGGAGGGAGTTATATTGACCCCTGAGGACTATAAGCTTGATAGAATTAATTCTTTGCCAAATAAAGTCAGTGGGCCTGTTTATAAGACAAGGGCCTGGAATGAGGGCCCGGAGTAATCTTCAGAGGGTCCAAAGAGTTCTGGACTCTCTATTTTGCCTGGGCTGTCTTAAGCCGGGTGTGATGAAGCCACATCAGGATCCTGTCGACCTTGACTGCCGTGGGGGTGTTCCTTTCCAAGTAGGAGTCAATCCTTGGGTGGCAAATTTCTTTACCCAAACAGAGTCACCAGGTTGGAAGGGATATACCGGATATAGGCAGAGCATCTTAGATGTGCTTCTGGTCTGCTTTCTGGGTAGACTGTAAAGCCTGAAAGAACTTGAGTAGATTGGTTATGTATTTCAGCTTTTCTAGATTAGGTTTCCATGTAAGCTGGTGAGGTGGGTAGGCCAGGGTCTGGAAGAGTCACGAGAATCTGTAGAGGCCCCACTGGTTTTAGGGCAGCCTCCCGGGCTGCTTTGTCTGCAGCCTAGTTCCCTCTTGCTTCTGGGGAGTCCCCATGTCTTACATACATAGAGGTGGAAAGATTTAGTTACATCTGGCAGTGCCAGTTGGCCCATCATCCTTGCTCTGCTCATGTCTGTCTAACTGCTTACTGTATTACCTCAAGGATCCTGGCTCTGAATTCTTTCAGGGAAAATGGACGTTGGATTTCTTCTGTAGCTACTTCGTGCTGAGGAGGGACGGAGTTTTCTCTCAGAGCCAAGAGATCCTTGCTGTCTGTCAGAGGGACGATGAGGCCTGGGCACAGAAGGAGGTGGGCTTGTGACCTGGCAGAGACAAACTGTAACAAATGGTCTGGTGGGAGGGAAAGAAAACATTTCAGTTTTAATAACCTCTATTGAAATAGAGTTTTTCTCCTTAAAATTATCCCTCTGTTTATTAAAATACTAATTTTTTAAAAAATATATTTTATTGATTTTTTACAGAGAGGAAGGGAGAGAGATAGATAGTTAGAAACATCGATGGGAGAGAAACATCGATCAGCTGCCTCCTGCACATCTCCCACTGGGGATGTGCCCACAACCCAGGTACACGCCCTGACCAGAATCGAACCTGGGACCTTTCAGTCCGCAGGCCGACGCTCTATCCGCTGAGCCAAACCGGTTTCGGCAAAATACTAATTTATTTACTGTATTCAATTTGGCCTGATTGTTTGCATAAACATAACAAGAATGGTAACTGACTACCTTTGCAGGAATTTCATGATTGAATCTTAATGTGCCCCATAGGGCCAGGAAGCCAAGTCACCCAGCTGCTATCAGGCCTGCCTGCAGTATCTGCTGAGTTAGGTGAATTCCTCACCTGCAGTGGCTCTGCCTGCGACCATGTCCTAGGCTTCAAGGCCCTTCTCAGCAGCCCCCCTACTCATCGCAGCCCAGAGTGCATGGGGGTTCCTCAGGGACACAGAGGTGCCCTTATTGCTCCCCTTGTACTCTGACCAACCGCCAGTGATGGTAGGACATGGGCCTGACGCTCCAGTATCAGCTATTTTCAGGGCTACCAAGTAAGATACCAGGCTTTCTCCATGGCACTCTTATTGGTTTTAAGTCTTCACAGCTCAGACAGGGCTCTTTAAAGCATGATACTCCAGTCAAAGTTTTCGGTCAATAAAACCACTATTAGAAAGTGGTCTTATTGAATTTATGCAAAGAAATGTATTGCCATGATTTATTTATTAAGTATTGCCAAATTTCGGAGGAATTACATAAGGAGAAAAAGCTACTGACCTGCCTTAAGATCTTCTGATTTTCCTTGCCAGTCCTTTTTATGGACTCTCCAGAGTTATAACAAAACAGTAACTGTTGGATTTCTTTTATTAGTCCCCTCTAAGTACTTTGGCATAACTATTTACCCTTTGTTTAGGAAGGCAGAATATAAATTATTTACTCTTCCTGGCTTACTGGCCTGTATCATTTAATTAATTTCCTTTTAACATTTCTCTTCTCCTTCTTATTACATACACAACCTTTATAAATTTCATACTTTCAAATTAGCCTTTAAACCTTCTTTCTATGTCCTTTAAAAATGCATAACCATGCCTCAGACCTTCTACTCAGTAATTCCTTATTCTTAGAAACCTCAATCCTTTAATGATTACTATAAAGTAAACAGCCAGTATTTCTTAGATTACTAAGAACAGGTAAGAACTGCTTCTCAAGTATATAGTATCAGTCTAATTTAGTATTGGAAGGGTTAAAGAGAACAAAACAGGGCAGAAAAAAACTTGTGCTTAGTAGTGCTTAGTAGCAGCTTGCGGCCTTGAGTCCAGCATAGTTCAGATAAGTAAAAATCAACAAAACTTATCTCTCCCTGCTCTTCCTGCCAAGGCCCCCCCCCGCCCTTTTCTGTATTAACCATTTACTCTGTCCTTAGCTACTCTCCCTCCTAGATTTTTCCTTCTTTACTCTAAGCCCCAGAGGCTCAAATCCTTCTCCTCTTTTACTACTTTTGACCTCTCTGACCATCCCCCTGTCCTCCAGCCTAAGGCCCCTCCATCTCAGCAGGCCGAGAGCCTACTACCCTATCTAGCAAATCCTACCTCCACTACCCGATCTTATACCTGCTCCGGAGCAGTTTTCGGCTCTCTTCCTCCCCCAGTCAGAGCAGATGCTGTCCCCAACAGAGACCTACTGTAAATCTATCAGGAAGGGCAGGCAGGTCGCAGGTCTCAGGACCACATGATAACAATCCAGCTGTCCCTCTCCTGGGCCGCAGGCGCTGGAGCCCGGGACTGCGGGGCCTGTCCCTCTCCTGGGCCACAGCCCTAGCTGCTGGCACCCGGGACAGTGGGGCCGGTGGCTTGTCCCTCTCCTGTCTCTTGAAGTCCTGAAAATTCTCAAGAAAACATTGTAAGGGGGTCGATGAAGATGACTGACCCTGACCCATTTTGACAAAGACAAAGACAACAAAGAACAAAGACAAAACAAACCAGACAAATGCAACCTAAGGTTGCTCAGACAGGACCCCCAGACGCCGTCACGTCCGGCCGGGCGGACTCCGAGGTTCTGCTGCATCCAGCCCTCTTTTTTTTTTTTTTTTAAAATATATTTCTTTATTGGTTTCAAAGAGGAAGGGAGAAGGAGAGAGAGAGATAGAAACATCAATGATGAGAGAGAATCATTGATTGGCTGCCTCCTGCACGCACCCCACTGGAGATTGAGCCTGCAACCCAGGCATGTGCCCTTGGCCGGAATCGAACCTGGGACCCTTCAGTCCGCAGGCTGACGCTCTATCCACTGAGCCAAGCCGGCTAGGGCCAGCCCTCTTTTGAGTCCTAAAGGGAATGTCCCACAGACAGGTACCAGATTCTTACCTCCCCGCTGGAGGTCCAGGTGGCTTGTCGTTTTTGGATTGCAGTTTTGGGAGGAAAACACTCCGCCTCCCTGGGACCCGGGACGGAGACTGGAGTGCCCTCGCCTGGGGCGTCCGGGGTGTCCACTGGCAACTCGGCCGGAGTGGATCTCGCTGGAGCCTCCAAATGTAATGGGGAGACCCGCGGAGACGACCACCAGGGACTCAGATCAAAATTTAGGAGCCTTTATTAAGCTGGCCAGCGACTACAGTTACAGCACCCTGCCGAAGCAGAGGCTGAACTGCAGTGCCGACTACAGAAGTTACAGCGTTTTTATTTGCAAAAACCACAAAGTTAGTTACAAAGCCTTGTTTACACAATTTGTTCCTGACACAGTACAGCATCATTACAGTGACTACCTTCCTATCTATGTGTTCTAGGAGCAGAGAGTACAGCGTGACGGGAAGGGGCCATGAGACCATATCTCAAGGCCTGGCCTGGTGTCAGCACTGACGACTCTGTCTGGGGCAGTTTACGGCCTCTCTGGAATGGGAGTAGTCCTATTTTCCTTCTTATTTAAGACAGAAGCCAGAATAGCAGGGTTAAAATTTCAAATAGCAGTTTTTATATAAGATGGATACTTCAGTTGCCTCCCACACATGCCCTGACTAGGGCTGGGGATCAAGCCTGCAACCAAGGTACATGCCCTTGACTGGGACTCCAACCCTCGACCCTTCAGTCTGTGGGCTGATGTCTAACCACTGAGCACAGGCTAGGTCTTATATACCTTTTGGTGTATAAGACAGCGCTCCAACCAACTGAGCCACTCTGGCCAGGGCTAAACCTAAAACTTTAAAAAATATTTTATTTATTTATTTATTAATAAAGTGAGAAAAGCCGAAACTGGTTTGGCTCAGTGGATAGAGCGTCGGCCTGCGGACTGAAAGGTCCCAGGTTCGATTCCGGTCAAGGGCATGTACCTGGGTTGCGGGCACATCCCGGGTGGGAGATGTGCAGGAGGCAGCTGATCGATGTTTCTCTCTCATCGATGTTTCTAACTCTCTATCCCTCTCCCTTCCTCTCTGTAAAAAAAATCAATAAAATATATTTAAAAATAAAAATAAAATAAAATAAAGTGAGAGAAGACAGACACAAAAAGCCACAGTGATTTCATTTGTGTAAAATGTCCAGAACAGGCAAGTCCACAGAGACAGGAAGTGGGTTCATGGTTTTCGGGGACCGGGGAGGGATGGGGAGTGACTGCTGATGGGGATGGGCTTCTTTTTGGGGTGGTGGAACATTCTGGAATTAGATAAGAAGTGATGGTGATGGTTGCACAATATGGTAAATGTACTAAATGGCATTGAATTTAAAAGGGTGGCTTTCTTCTTAATAAAAATTGAAAGGATGATGGGACCAAACTTGTGTAGAGTCTGGTATAGAGCAAGTACTCAATAAGTGCACCAAGGAATGACTTACCAGCCTGCGGGGTGGGGACGAGGCCAGCACTGGCATCTCCTCCCAGACCTAGGGATTTGTGCAAGTCTTCATTCCTGTCATTGTCGCTAATCCCCTGGACAAACCCTCCCTGTGAGTCACCCCACCTCAGGGAGCTCCTTAATTCTCCAGAGGAAACCTGGTGGTCTGTCCTGGTCTTAGACTCACTCGGAAGGAGGGGAAATGGGTTGATGTGCTTTTTTAAAAAGTCCTCACCAAGGATCTGTTTTTCATTGATTTTTAGAGAGGGGGGGGGGGGAGAAGCGAGGAGGGGAGGGAGGGGAGGGAGAAAAAAATCAATGTATGAGAGAAACATCGTTTAGCTGCCTCCATATGTGCCCCACAGGGGATCAAACTGGCAGCACAGGCACATGCCCTGACTGGGAATCAAGCCTGCAGCCTTTGGTGCAGGGACAGAGCTCCAACCAACCGAGCCACCTGGCCAGGGCTGAGAAACGGGTTTAAAGCAAAGTGTGATGGAATCAAGTCAGAAGTGAGGAAGAATGTGCCGTGCCGCTCAAAGCTTGATGGGGTGAGCTGGGCAAGGGAAGGGGTGTGGACAAGGGGCTGGAGCCCGGTGGCTCTGGTCCCCACTCTGGGCTGCATTCGTTCCCTCTGTTGAAGCTGCACAGGGCCCCTCCCCATGTGGGGTTTGGGGTTTGTGGGCAACCCTAGAAGATGCCTCTCATGGAGACTCAGTTTCCCCTCGTGGAATGTGAGGGCAACAGCTTATTCTCTCCCCTGCCTCAGTTTCCCTTTTGTGACCTCCTGGGAGCCTGCAGAAGGCTCAGATACCAATGACAGGGAGCTTGTCCTGTGCTCGGCACTTGGCTCTGGGCCAAGGAGACCTCCGCGCCTGGGGTCCCGGGACGCCCGTGCCAAAGGCCCTTGGGAGACTTTCCAGCAAGAGGTTAGCAAGTCCCCAGAACAGACTCCCAAAATGACAAACGGGGATGCTCTGGCATCGCCTCGAGTTTTATCTGTACATTCAGAGTGGCACCCACCCTGCAGGTGCAGGGGCCATGTAAGGGTTGTGGGTCCCAGCCCTGGCCACTCCCAGCCCGAGGCCATCATCACAGCGACTCAACCCTAACCCTGTGCAACTTGCAGACCTTCATCATGGACCACAGTCCCCGTCTCCTGGGATGGTTTTACCTCTTGCCGCGACCTGGTGCCAAGCACACATGGCAAGAAACCAGCTTACAACCTCTCCAAATCGGGGCCAGAACCAAAGAGGGTGAGTAGGACCCTTGCCTCGGCAGAAAATTTAAGAGAGCGCCAAAAAACCGCACTCATCGTGATAACATGTGCTGAGGTCTTTTTTAATGGCTTCAAAGGCAGCTTTGCTTAAAAAAACAAAACAAAACACCCAAGGATATCGTTTTATTGATTTTAGAGAGAGGAAGGAAAGGGTGAGAGAGACACACAGATGTGAAAGAGAAGCATCAATTAGTTGCCTCCTGTACACACCCCAACCAGGGACCAAACCCCTAACCTGGGTATGTGCTCTGATCAGGAACGGAACCCACAACCCTTTGGGGCACAAGACGATGCTCTGACCAGCTGAACCACACCAGCCAGGGCTGTGCTGTGAGTTTTGGCAGGAACCCTTGTAGATTCACATGCAGTTGCAAGAAATAACATTTTCCCCAGTTTCCCCCCCGTAGTAGCATTTTGCAAAACGATTATAATGCCACAACCGCAACATCGACGTTGCTATAATACATCTTATTGGGAAATGGCCACTTCCACTTGCATCCACTGTGTGTGTTCACAGTTCCTTACTTGTCCACCCTCAGGTCTCCTAGCAAACAGTGCATGTACTTCACCTAAGGGAACTCAGCTCGCCCTCTGTTCTCACCGGGAAATGGAAGCAGGGAGGACTGGACTGTGGAACCGGGTCTTTCAAAATAACTTTCTGGCCTAATGAACATGTTCTTCATCTGCAGCCACGGTGGCTCTGGAGCATGTGACAGGCGGCCAGTGAGAATGAGAAACAGAATGCTTCCGTGACTACATTTTCATTGATATAAATTTATTTAGCCTGGCAGGGCCGCTGGGGCCCCAGTGGGGAACACAGGTCCATCCCTCCCTTTTTAGGAGACATGGCTCAACCTCGGCATTGTCCTGTGTTTTGCCCTGGGTCCTTGGATGGTCCCCAGCTCTCATGTCCTCTGTCTGTTTGTCCTTCTCGGCACACACGTGGTGCTCAATAAGAGCTCATGGAGGGAGAGGCCAGGTGACTGAGGCCTCTGGATGGCCTTCTAACCTCCACTCTGTGCCCTTAGTGTGAGGTAGGGCTCGCCCCCAGGCCTCACTTTGCCCATCTGTAAAATGGGGTGGGGGCATCCTCCTGTCTTCCACACCCCTTGCTGGCGAGCTTCTGTCGGGTTTCATTCTCTGTACTGGCCACCTGGATGAATACACTTCGCAGCAGCGGGTGGCATCTCGGTGGGGTCGCCAGGACCTCCACCGGAAATCGAGGTGCGGAGGCAGGGGACGAGGACCCAGCGGGAATGGAGCACCCTGCCCCCCTGCATTTGGGGCCTGGGGCAGGGAGGAGGAGGCAGCTCCAGATGGGGAAGCAGGATGGAGCTGTCAAGTCACTCGCCCACAGGAAAACAGCTCATGTGTCTACAGTTGGAGGGGGTTCTCTAGAAGTTTCTCTTTATTTCATTCGGATCTCCTCTGCCTGTCCGCCTCTCTCTGCTCGATCCCTGCCTCCCCTCTCCTCCCTGCCTTCGGATCATAAAAGCAATATGTATTTTGAACCACTTTATTTCCCAGAATGAAAATATATGAAATGTGTGTGTGCTGTGGGTTTTAACAAATCTGTAAGTGAATACATAAGGTGTCCACACTGAGGGGAGGAAGCGATTACGGCTTTCCTCCCCCTGGGGCAGGTCTCCGTCTACAGAGGAGCTCTCCAGCTGTGTCCTGCGCTGTCAGGTGATGTGACCGTCACCGGAGGGTCGTGTCTGTGGGTTGTTTTGCCTTCTCAGTCTGCAGGTCCTCCCTTTCCGTGGCCGGGTTGCTGGTGGAAGCTGGGGAGGGCTGATTTCTCCACGGGAACAGCAAGAATTTGGGGGTTCGTGTTTAACGGGGACAGACTTTCAGTTCGGGAAGATGAGAAAGTTCTGGAGCTGAATGGTGGGATGATTGCCCAACAGGATGATTGGACCTACTGCCCTGAGCTGTGCACTTAACAGCGGTTAAGATGGGGAGCGTTTTGAGATCTTGTTTCCTGGCATTGTCATCAGTTTGGTGCAAATAAACTTACACAAAAACATTTTTTAAGTGGTTAAGATGGTAAAGTTATGTTAAGTCTATTTTTACTACAATTTAAAAAAAAGTAAAAATAAACCAAACAAACCCCATATAGGCTCATTCTGGCTCCATTCCTAGATGGCTGGGGCCCGTCTGTCCGCATCTCCCCACTCCCAGGCACGGGCCCTCCACGGGGACAGGGGACAGAAGGTCCGGGCTTCTGGGGGGACTTTTCCTGGCCAGTCGCGTCCCTTCCGCTCAAAACTCAGTGGCCAGACCGTTCACAAGAGCCCACCCAGCCCAAGGTGTTAGGAGCGCGGCTCTACGCTGCTGCTGCCGCCGCCGCCGGAGCACCTGGAACCGCGGGGAACAGAACAGCAGCCGTGGCCGCTCTGGGGTTGTGCCTGGGCCGTGCCACTGGCTCTGCAGCGGGAATGAGGCAAGAGCGGCACCTGGGATGGGGGCTGGCAGGTGGCGCCAGCATTTGGAGGACAGAGGGGCCCCGTGGAGAGAAACAGGTGGGGCAGGGCTGGACCCCGTGCTGCCACTTCCTCCACGTCACCAGCCAGACAGGCAGAAGCAGCTCCCCCTTTACAGGCCAGGCCGAGCAGAGCCCCCCTTTTCACGCGGTGCGTCCTGCCGTCCCCAGACGACAGCGACCAGCCTCTCGGAGTCGGTCTGCGGAGTTGGCTCCCCCGTCCCTGGTGACAGATGCCCAGCGCTTCACTCTTCCCCGGCTGCGCGCTCGGACTCGGTCTCTGCTCAGTGGGGGGAAAGCACACCAGGCCTCCTCACTGAGGACAGAACCTCGTCATCTAAAGGCGTTTGCACTGTCCACATACATCCCTGTGCGCGGACATCCCATTCTGTGCACAGGCCAATCCCGGGTCGGACCGGGTGTGAGACTGTAAACGGCCCGAAGAGGAAAACCAGGCAGAGTGGCCTGGGGAGCTCAGCTGGTCAGAGCATCGTCCCTACACCAAGGTTATGGGTGTGATCCCGGTCAGGGCACACACAAGACTCAACCCATGAATGCCTAAGTAAGTGGAACCACAAACGGATGTTTCTCTCCCTTTCTTTCTCTAAAATCAATTAACAAAAAATTTTAAAATAGATCCAGGCAGACTGCACTGGCATCGGCTGCCTAGCCTGGGCCCTACTTATTTGGGGTCACTGACCCACGTGAAGGAGGTCTTCCCCCCTGGGCCAGGATGCCTGGGGTTGGCCTGTCAGAAGCATTTCCACCTTTGACCCCCACTAACGTAGGCCCAGCGGAATCACGCAGCATCGGCCCACAGCGGATCTCACGGGCAAACTCCTGGTGCGCGGGGGACGGAAATTCTGCCCTCTGCCCTCCTGTATTCTGTATCGGGGGGCCTGAAAATTAAACGAATAAAAGACATTTTAACAGGAGGCATTCTTTTTTTTTTTTAATATATTTTATTGATTTTTTACAGAGAGTAAGGGAGAGAGATAGAGAGTTAGAAACATCGATGAGAGAGAAACATCGATCAGCTGCCTCCTGCACATCTCCCACTGGGAATGTGCCCGCAACCCAGGTACATGCCCTTGACCGGAATCGAACCTGGGACCCTTCAGTCCGCAGGCTGATGCTCCATCCACTGAGCCAAACCGGTTTTGGCAGGAGGCATTCTTAATTTACATATTTATTAACTC
This sequence comes from Myotis lucifugus, assembly GCF_000147115.1. Classification (NCBI taxonomy): domain Eukaryota; kingdom Metazoa; phylum Chordata; class Mammalia; order Chiroptera; family Vespertilionidae; genus Myotis; species Myotis lucifugus. Next base: position 1,062,778 of record NW_005871390.1, read on the forward strand.
AATTATTAATTTTTAATTTTACATGCTGGGGCGTTACATAAATAAGTGAATGCCCAAAGGAACCATGAAGTTTGAGAACTTACAGACATAGTGACAGGGAAGAGAGGGCAGCAATGGCCGCTTACGGCCGAGCAATGAACTTTAGGGAAGGTAAAGGGGTCCTCGGAGGACAGACAGGAGGGATAACATTTGTGACAAAGTCTGTCTGGGAGTGGTTCCCACTTCTCTTTTCCAAGAAGAGAAAATTACAGCCGACCACAGGAAGGGATTTATGACCTTTATTTATTTATTTGTTTATTTTTTTCAAGAGGCTCTGCTTTTAGGCAGATAAGAGATTTTAGGAATTCAAATGCCTTCAGCTCAAAACAATTCTTATGCCAAAGTAGCATATTTTGGGGTGACATATCCTGGTCCCTGCACTTGCTCTCCTATTCAGTATTTTGCTAACTGTCCCATATTTTTTCTTCAATGTCATGCATGTTTGGTGTGAATGATATCTCTGTGTGACAGCCCTGGTGTCCCAGACTCAGGGTGGTGGGGTGGGAAATGACATTGTCCCACCTGCTGGCCAACGAGGGTTTTAGAGAAATTGTAGAAGCTATAGAAATAAATTTAAATTCCTGGGGTTGGGCACCATATCTGAGTCTCCATCAACCTGGCTCCCATTGTTCGCCCAGCCCTGTGGATTCTCTGAGACTCTGCCCCACCCAACTTGCAGGCTCACCCAAGTTGTTTCCAGTGGCTTTTCCATGCTAATGGCCTATCTTGGCTCATGCTTCAGACTTTGCTAAAATCTCTCCAACAAGCAACATCTGGCCTCAGTGTGCTCCATACCCCTCACTAAGTGGCTCCAGGCCCAGCACTAATGGCAGCTGGTCTTGGTTGGAGGTTGGCCTTCCCTGGGCACCTCCCAGCCCAGCACAGGTAACAACCATCTGCAGGTCACTTTGTAGTCCATGCCAGGTGGCCCCAGGTAGAACACAGGTTGGCCTGCACCACCTGGGAGGCCCCAGAGCCAGCGCACCCAGTGAACAGCTTCAGGTCACATTGAAGGACCACCCAACCACCTCCACGAGCAACACACTCACAGGGAAGACTCAGCAGGCACAAAGCCCGCTGGAGTAAATCATACTTCATGGGGTGGGCCCCTGCACAGCTGATCTCCACAGTGTTAGCCGCCAGTGCTTGTAGCCAAGTGTCCTGGGGGTGAATCCCTCCCACGGACATGCCAACAGCAATCAAGGCTTCACTACACCAGGAGGGTGCACACAGCCCACACGGGCACAGCTGGAGAGCCCAGATCGGGTGGACGGGAGGCTGTGCCCCTGGGCCCTGCAGGACACCTATCACACCAGGCCACTCTGCCAAGCTGAGGAGATGTGGCAGCTCTACCTAACACAGAGGAACAAACACAGGGCGGCCGCCAAAAAGAGGAGACAACGAAACATGTCTCAAATGAAAGAACAGAAAAACAAAAACCTCCAGAAAAAGAACTAAGCAAAATGAAGACAAGCAATTACTAGATGCAGAGTTCAAAACACTGGTTATAAGGATGCTCAGTGAACTTAGGGGAAGAGTAGATGAACTCAGTGAGAAGTTCAACAGCATAAAATAGGACATGGGAACCGTAAAGAAAGAACTAGTCAGAAATAAAGGATACTCTAACTGAAATGAATAATGTACAGGGTACTAACAGCAGAATAGATGAGGCTAAGAATGAAATCAGTGATTTGGAACATAAGAAGATAGAAAACACCCAATCAGAACAACAAAAAGAATTTTTAAAAATTAGGATAGTGTAAGGAGTCTCTGGGACAGTTTCAAGCATACCAACATTTGCATCATGGGGGTGCCAGAAAGAGAAGAGAGAGAGAAAGACAGCAAGAAATTGAAAACCTATTTGAAAAAATAATGACAGAAAAGTTCCCTAACCTGATGAAGGAAAGAGACATACAAGTCCAGGAAGCCCATAGAGTCCCAAACAAGATGAACCCAAAGAAACCCACACCCAAACACATCATAATTAAAATGCAAAAGGTTAAAGGCAAAGAGAGAATCTTAAAACAGTCAGAGAAAAGCAGTTAGTTACCTACAAGGGACCTCTCATATGACTGTCAGCTGATTTTTCAACAGAAACTCTGCAAGCCAGAAGTGATTGGCAAGAAATATTCAAGGTGATGAAAAGCAAGGACATACATCTAAGATTACTCTACACAGCAAAGCTCTCATTTAGAATCCAAGGACATATGAAGATCTTCCTAGACAAGAAAAAGCTAAATAAGTTCATCACTAACAAACCAGTATTATATGAAATATTAAAGGCTCCTCTTTAAGAAGAAGGACAGCCCTGGCCTGTGTGGCTCAGCTGGTTGGGTGTAGTCCCATGCACCAATGTCATGCATGTTTGAGACTATAAATGGCTTGATTCCTGGTAAGGGCACATGCTTGGGTTTCAGGTTCAATCCCTGGTGGTGGTGGTGGGGGGGGGGGGTGCAGAAGGCAGCCAATCAATGTTGCATCTCAAATTCATACTTCTTTCCCTTCCTCTCTCTCTAAAAATCAATAAACAATTCTTTTAAAAAAACATATTAAGAAGGGGAAAAAAGATTAAAAATATGAACAATAAAATGGCAAGAAATACAAAAGAAACCATCAACAAAGCAACAAGAAAGCCCACTGCATGGGAAAACATATTTGCCAATGTTATATCTGATAAGGGTCTAATCTCCAAAATTTATAGGGAACTCATACAACTTAACAAAAGGAAGATAAACAATCCAATCAAAAAATGGGCAAAGGACCTAAATAGACACCTTTCAAAAGAGGACATTCAGAAAGCCAAGAGACATATGAAAACTTGCTCAAAGTCACTAATCATCCGAGAGATGCAAATCAAAACAACAATGAGGTACCATCTCACACCTGTCAGAATGGCTATCATCAACAAATCCACAAACGACAAGTGCTGGAGAGGATGTGGAGAAAAAGGAACCCTTGTGCACTGCTGGTGGGAATGCAGACTGGTGCAGCCACCATGGAAGACAGTATGGAGTTTCCTCAAAAAGTTAAAAATGGAACTCCCATTTGACCCTGTGATCCCACTTCTAGGAATATATCCCAAGAAACCAGAAACACCAATCAGAAAGGATATATGCACCCCTATGTTCATAGCAGCACAATTCACCATAGCTAAGATCTGGAAACAGCCTAAGTGCCCATCAGTAGATGAATGGATTAGAAAACTGTGGTACATCTACACAATGGAATACTATGCTGCTGTAAAAAAGAAGGAACTTTTACCATTTGCCACAGCATGGATGGAACTGGAGAGCATTATGCTAAGTGAAATAAGCCAGTCAATGAAGGAAAAATACCACATGATCTCACTCATTCATGGATAATAAAGACCATTATAAACTTATGAACAAAAATAGATACAGAGGCAGAGCTGCCTCGAACAGACTGTCAAACTACAGCGGGAAAGCCGGGGAGGGTTGAGGGGCGGGAGGGGGCGGGGTAAGAGATCAACCGAAGGCCTTGTATGCATGCATATAAGCATAACCAATGGACATAAGACACTGGGGGGTAGGGGAGGCCGGGGGATTGTTAAGGGCGGGAAAAAGGGAGACATATATAATACTCTTTGTAATACTTTAAGCAATAAAACAATTTTTAAAAAAAGAAAACAAAATAAAGAAGCAGAAAATTAATTAATTAATTAATTAATTCCTGGCTGTGTGAACAGCGCCATCTAGAGGCCACTGCTGGCTTGGTGGGGGGGGCTGCGGTGGTTCAAGGACTCCTGGGGGAAGGTGTTTGATCAGCAAACAGCAAGAAATGTCAATAAGGTGAAGCAAAAAAGGCCTGGTGACCTCCCCTTGGCATTCTGGGGCCAACATGGGCTCGCTTTCTGCACTCACAGCGAATTCTGTGTCCTGGAGAAGATGCCAGACCCGAAGGTAAAAATGTAACATTATGTCCACTGAACTTCACTGCGATATGCTTTACTTACAATGGCCCGCACGGATCCTAAGGGTAGTGTGATGCATAACTTAGGCAGGGCCCTCCGTCACCCCACCCCACCAAGATCTGAGCACAGGAGGTCAGAGCATCGTCCCATCCACCAAAAGGCTGTGGGGTCGATCTCTGGTCAGGGCACATAAGTAATGCAACTGATCGCCATGTTTCTCTCTCACATAGATTTTTTTTTTCTCTCTTGCTTCTCTCTTTAAAATCAATAATTTAAAAAAAAAGTCCTCGGGTGAGGATTAAAAAAAAAAATCTAGAACATTCCTGCCTCCCAGGAAGTCCCTCCATTCCCCCCAGAAGCTGTGCCTGTTCCAGAAATTCATCTGGTTGGGACTACACATGATGTCCTCATCGCCTGGCGAACTGTGACCTTACAAATGTATGCCATGAGGTAAGAGAGTTCATGTTGAGAGAAATTTTAAATATTTTTTAAAACTTGAAACATAAAAACCTGTGTTGATAGATGCATTGATTTCTTTCCTGGCTGGACATGGAAGCGTGGGATATTTATTGGTTTACTTATTTAATATATTTTTATTGATATCAGAGAGGAAGGGAGAGGGAGAGATAGAAATGTCAATGATGAGAGAGAATCATTGATTGGCTGCCTCCTGCACACCCCATACTGGGGCCTGATCAGGAATCGAACTGTGACCTCCTGGGTCATAGGTCGACACTCAACACGGAGCCACGCCGGCAAGGCAGTGTGAGATGTTTAAAAAATAAATACAGATCATGTAATTATAAAAGTAATTTAACGACCACTCATGAGTCCTGAAGACGCTGATTGGAAATAGCGTCGGTCGTCAATTCACGAGCTTCTGTGTTTCAGGCTGATTTTGCTAACGAGGAAGGAGCTTTCTCATCAAAAT
>NW_005871390.1:1067778-1076170 GCF_000147115.1 Myotis lucifugus
ATATATAACTTCCAAGTAAAGAAAGTGGGATTGCGAGATGGGGGAGGGCAGCGCCTGCCCATTCACCTCCGACCAACTTGGAATCGAGGGCGCGAGAGAGAGGAGCGAGGGCGCCCCCGTGAACAATAGCGGGAAATTTGATATCAACGGGGTCGTAAGTGAGCGGCTTTGTCTCTCTAAGATTTTTTTTTGCTAACTACGTAAGAAGGGTTCTCACCAAGAGTGATCAGCTGCGAGTGTGTCAAGGCTTTGCCCCTTGGCAGAGGGAGGCCGGGCACGGCCCTCTCGAATCATAGGTGATTTCTAAACAGGGATACCACAAATTAAAAGTGGCTTCCAATTTAGGGAGTGTTGCCGGAAGCTTTCGGTTCGAAATATAATCAAGTATATTTACAGAGAAGGGCATATGCCAGGATTGAGATATATTTGGGGATAGATAAGACTGAAAATCCCTGCAGACAGAAGAGACGGTGTGTGAAGACAAGGAAAGAATCAAATGCAAGGGAGGGATAATTGTTAGAATAAATTCTCACAGCTAAGAGGAGACGGAATCAAGAATAACACGTAATTCTTTTGAAAAGGCAGAGCCAGTAAGCCAACGTATAGTAGCGGGAGAGTGGCTTGATAAAATTATATTACAGTCACAAGGGAGAATGTTATGCTTCTGCTACAGTAACTGTGAAAAAGCATTGGCCATGTTTGGGTTATAATGTTAAATGGGGAAAAATAAACAAAATGGTTTATGAGCTGATATAAAACAATATGTATTTTGGGTGGTGGGGCACACGGTGCAATACACATACCTTGTAACATAGAAGCCCAATAAATTTAATTTAAAAATATGTACGACTGGAAAGGAATTGTGCAGTAGTTAAAGTAGTTGTATTAAGATAATTAAAGAAGCAATCTGTCCTTTAATGTTGGTATATTTGTATATTTTTGTTTTTTAAATCCTCACCTGAGGATATTTTTTCCATTGATTTTTAGAGAAAGTGAAGGAGGAGGGGGAGAGAGAGAGAGAGAGAGAAACATCAATGTGAGAAAGACATATAGTTTGGTTGCTTCCTGAACACCCCCCCAACCAGAGGCAGGGTTCAAACCTGCAACCCAGGTACATGCCCTTGACTGGGAATTGAACCTGAACCCTTTCGTGAGCAGGCCGACACTGTAACTATTGAGCAAAACTTGCCAGGGCTATGTTTGTCTTTTTAAAAAAAAAATATATTTTTTTATTTCAAAAGGAAGGGAGAGGGAGAGAGAGATAGAAACAGCAATGATGAGAGAGAATCATTGATTGGCTGCCTCTGCACACTCCCTACTGGGGATCGAGCCCAAAGCCCTGGGCATGTGCCCTGACTGGAATCCAACTGTGGCTCATGGGTAGATGCTCAACCACTGAGCCACATTGGCAGGGCAGATTTCCCTCTTTTTGAATCATCTAGCCAAGTGTAACCCAGTTTTCAACTTGTCTGCCTGGCTTTTTCTCAGTGACTTCTAGGAATTCTCTATAAATTCCAGATCTAACCTTTTTATCAGTTGCATGGATTACAAATACCTCCTTTGTGATTTGCCTTTCACTTTCTTAATGGTGTCTTTGAACAGTTCTTAATTTTAGTATAACCCAGTGCATCACTCTCTTCCTTTATTGTTATGTGACCTATTTCAAAAATCCTTACCACAAGGTTATAAAAGTATTTTCCTGGCCGGTTTGGCTCAGTGGATAGAGCGTCGGCCTGCGGACTGAAAGGTCCCAGGTTCGATTCCAGCTAAGGGCATGTACCTTGGTTGCAGGCACATCTCCAGTGGGAGGTGTGCAGGAGGCAGCTAATCAATGTTTCTCTCTCATCTTTGTTTCCAACTCTCTATCCCTCTCCCTTCCTCTCTGTGAAAAATCAATAAAATATATTTTAAAAAAAATGGAACCCTTCACGAATATGCATGTCATCCTTGCGCAAGGGGCCATGCTAATCTTCTCTGTATTGTCCCAATTTTAATACATGTGCTGCCGAAGCGAGCACCTGTATCATATGCTACAATGTTATTGTTTTACCTTTCATATTCAGGTCTGTAGTCCTCCCCAAATTGTCTTGTGTATGGTGTGAGGTAGGAGTCACATTTTGTATTTTTTTAATAGTGATATCCAGTTGTCCCAGCATCATTTATTGAGAAGTCATCCTTTCGGCACTGCTGTGCACTGCCTCCTCTATTGTAAACCAACCCTCCAGATGTGGATATGGTCTGTCTTGGGCTCCTAGTCTATCCATCTGTCTGTCCTTCGGCCCCCTTTTTATTGACAATGGCTGTTTGAGAAGTCTTGCTAGCAACACGGACAGTATTGTGTGTGATGAGAATCCACCATGTACAATCGTTCTGTTGCCCCCATCCATGCATCTCAGGGTCTGAATATCATTGGTAAATTTGCCCGAATCAGTAATTTCACGAAGAGTTACAAACTCGGTGATATCTGCTTCACCAGCCTTCCAAGCTCGGTGAGCCCAGAGCCCTCCAACTTCACAATGACTGTGATGCCATCTGGTGGCGCCTGAGCAGCCTGTGTGCATTTGAATTTCAACTTATCGGCCACGTACGAATTCCATTGCAGGTGGGCGGTTGCTGGGACTCTCCATGAATCCCTCAGACATCGGATGGCTTCCGAGGTTTCCCTCTGTCTGCTTAGAGCCGCTTAGAGCTGACCTCTCCAACACCCATTACCAGGTAAGAACTGATGGCGGAAAGCTACCAAGTGAGAAGTATCAGGAGTCAGAACACCAACTGAGAACATGAACTTAAACAACTAGACCAAAGGACGAGGGTGGGCTGTGCAGTGACACCAAATTCCTTCCATTCCCACAGCATGCCCCTTTGCGGTGGGACGCTGAGGCTCCTCCCACCCAGAGGGGCAGCCTGCTCTCCACCCCTCTGCACCTGGGTAGGCATGGCCATGTGATTTGCGTTGAGCTATAGAAGGTGGCAGAAGTGAGGTGTGGGAATTAGACCTCCATACGTAAGGAAGCCAGTGTAGCTTCTTTTTTAAAAAACAAAAACCAAAAACCAAAAACGAACACACATATTTTTTATCAATTTCAGAGAGAGAAAGGGAGAGGGAGAGAAGGATAAAAACATCAATGATGAGAAATTGTTCAGCTGCCTCCTGCACGCCCCCTAGTGGGGATGGAGCCCAGAACCCAGGCAGGTGCCCTGACCAGGAATTGAACTGTGACTTCCTGGTTCATAGGTTGATACTCAACCACTGAGCCACACCTGCCAGGCACCAGTGTAGCTTCTTGAAGGCTGGGCTAGTGCGTGGAGAACTAGCCAATGAAGCCATCTTGCACCTTCCAGCCCAGCCCTCCCAATCCTCCAGGTGTCTGTGTTCTCATTAGTTACTGTAGGTGAGATCAACACAGAACATGCCCAGCCATCCGATAGAATCATAAAAATGATAGTCCATTCACTCTGTGGTCAGCAAAATAATTCCCCCCTCCCCACAAAGATGTCCACATCCAACCCCAGAAGCTATAAAAATGTCACCTGCCATGACAAAAGGGACTTTACATATGGAATGAAGTTAATGATCTTGAGATGGGGAAATTGTCCTCCATTGCTCAGGGGGCCCAGTGTCATCACAAGTGTCCCTATAATGCCCTAGCTGGTTTGGCTCAGTGGATAGAGTGTCAGCCTGCGGAATGAAGGGTCCCAGGTTCGATTCCCGTCAAGGGCACATGCCCGGGTTGGGGGCTTGATCCCCAGTAGGGGGCGTGCAGGAGGCAGCCGATCAATGATTCTCTCTCATTAGTTTCTATCTCTCTCTCCCTCTCCCTTTCTTTCTGAAATCAATAAAAATTTATATCTTTAAAAAAAGTTTTCGTATAAGAGAGAAGCAGGAGGGTCGGAGTCAGAGGAGATGATTTCCAGGGCTCCAGGAATGCAGCCGCCTCTAGAAGCCAGAAAAAGCAGGAAATGATTCTCTCTGGAGCCTTCAGAAGGAACCAGCTTGCCCGTGCCTGGAATTTAGCCCAGTGAGACTCATTTCAGATTCCTGACCTCCAGAACGGTGCAATAATAAATGTATTGTTTTAAGCCACTACATTTGTGAAAATGTGTTACCGCTGCCCTAGGAAACTAATACACATCCCCTCCCTTCCCAGCCAATTCCTGCCTCTTCACGGAGTGAAGCCTCTAATCAGTGGCTCTCAACCGTCTGGCCCTTTAAATACAGTTCCTCATGTTGTGACCCAACCATAAAATTATTTCCGTTGCTACTTCATAACTGTAGTGTTGCTACTGTTATGAATCGTAATGTAAATATCTGATATGCAGGATGGTCTTAGGCAACCCCTGTGAAAGGGTCGTTCGGCCGCCAAAGGGGTCGCGACCCACAGGTTGAGAACTGCTGCTCTAAATCTTTGTATGTGCTCACAGATAATTGGAACGACTCACCAGGCAGCTGCTTACTCATATAGACATAATCACATAGCAGCAAGGATTATTATAAGGGAGGCAAGGACAAAGTTACATCCCTCTCTGTCATTAGAAAGAGGTGTTCAGCCCTGGCTGGTTTGGCTCAATGGATAGAGCGTCGGCCTGCGGACTGAAGAGTCCTGGGTTTGATTCTGGTCAAGGGCATGTGCCGGGGTTGCGGGCTCGGTCCCCATTGGGGGGCATGCAGGAGGCAGCTGATCAATGATTCTCTACCATCATTGATGTCTCTCTCTCTCTCTCTCTCTCTCCCTCTCTCTCCCCACTTTCCCTTTCTCTCTGAAATCAATAAAAATATATTTTAAAAAAAGAGGTGTTCAAAGGGGCCAGCAGGACCAGCTGAATCAGTTACATGCTTTTAGCCACAAGGAACAGAAAACTGACTCTACTTGCTTAACTTCATAAAGAGGTTTATTAGCTCAGAGAACAAACAGCCCCAAGCGAGGGCAGCTCCAGGCTCAGGACGTCAGGACAGCTGAGCAATGTCACCTCAGACCCTATTCTTTCCGCTTCCCTATTCTGCCATTCTGGGCGTTAGTCTGCAGAAACTTCCCCTGGAGCCCCCACCATGCAGACTTGTCCTCTCCTCTCACTGACCAGCACTGGTCACACGCCCAGTCCCTGGACTGATCAGCTGGCCAGTCATTCATGCCATGATAGCTGCTGTGAGCTTAGATCTTAATTTTCAACCAGAAGTTATTTTAATACTATTAATATTACTATTATGATCTGAACTTAAATGTTATGTTGACAGATAAAATGAATAAGAAATTACACAAGTTGGCCCTGGCCGGGTAGCTCAGTTGATTAGAGTGTTGTCTCTGAAATGCCAAGGTTGCAGGTTTGATCCCAGTCAGGGCACATGCAAGAACCAACCAATGGCCCTCGCCAGTGTGGCTCAGTTGATTGGAGCATTGCTCCTTACACTGAAAGGTCACAGGTTTGATTCCTGGTCAGGTCACATACCCAGGTTGTGAGTGCCTCCCTGGGAGGCAACTGATCAATGTTTCCCTCTCACATCAATGTTTCTCTCTCTCTCTCCCTCTCCTTCCCTCCCTCTCTAAAACCAATAAAAACATAAACATGTCCTCCAGTGAGGATTAAAAAAAAAAAAGAATCAACCAATGGGTGCATAAATAAGTAGAACAACAAATCTCTCCCTCTCTCTCTCTCTAAAAGTCAATAAATCAAAAGAAATTACACAACTTGCCCTAACCGGTTTGGCTCAGTGGATAGAGCGTCAGTCTGCGGACTCAAGGGTCCCAGGTTCGATTCCGGTCAAGGGCATGTACCTTGGTTGCGGGCACATCCCCAGTAGGGAGTGTGCAGGAGGCAGCTGATCGATGGTTCTCTCTCATCGATGTTTCTAACTCTCTATCCCTCTCTCTTCCTCTCTGTAAAAAAATCAATAAAATACATTTAAAAAAATAAAAATCATCATTCTCCCCTTTAAAAAAAAAGAAATTACACAACTTATAATCAGGATCTTTAAAAACTTCTATGATTCACCAAATGATGAGAGAAAACAGTAAAATCATTTCTAGAGCAGGGGCCTGCAAATATTTTCTGCAAAGGGCCACAGAGTAAATATTTTTGGCTTTGCATGCCATGTGGTCTCTGAGGCAACTACTCATGTTTTTTTCAGGAAGCCAGAAAGCAGGTAGACAGCAAGCAAATGAATGGGCATGGCTGTGTGACAATAAAACTTTATTTAAAATAACGGTGCCCAGCTGGTATGGTTCAGTGGTTGAGCATCGACCTATGAACCAGGAGGTCACTGTTTGATTCTCCTCAGGGCACATGCCCAGGTTGCAGGCTTGATCCCCAGGAAGGGGAGTGCAGGAGGCAGCTGATCAATGATTCTCTCTCATCATTGATGTTTCTCTCTCTCTCCCTCTCCCTTCCTCTCTGAAGTCAGTAAAAATATAATTAAAAGGGTAAAATAACAAGTGGTAGGCCAGGTCAGGTGTAGTTACTAAGGACACCTGTTAAGGAGTATTGTTAGAGCTAAACTGTAAATAGCAATATGAACTCACAGTCTTTAAAATTTATCAATTCTAGCCCGGCCGGTGTGGCTCAGTAGTTGAGTGTCAACCTACGAACCAGGAGGTCAGAGTTTGATTCCTGGTCAGGGCACATACCCAGGTTATGGGCTCTATCCCAAATGTGGGGCATGCAGGAGGCAGCTGTTTGATGATTCTCTCTCATCATTGATGTTTCTATCTCCCTTCCCTTCTTTGAAATTTAAATAAAAACATTTTATATATATATATAAATTCTTCCTGACCACTGAAGTAGCCTTTAATCAATTTTCCACCAAAATTTTGTGTGTAGCTGTGGCCAGTGTGGCTCAGTTGGTCGGAGTGTCTTCTGGTATACCAGAGGCTGCAGGTTCGAATTCTGGTCAGGGCACATACATAGGTTGGTTGTTCAATCCCCAGTCGAGACACGTACAGGAAGCCATGGATCAATATTTCTCTCTCTTCCCCTCTCTCTAAAAATCAATAAAAACATATCTTCCCTCAAGTGAGGATTTTTAAAAAAATGACTGAAGTCTGAACGGCATGAATCTGTAATTATCCTCAAAAAGCAAGAATCCGAATTTCCATTCTTTCTCGAATCACTAGCCACACCTGGTTTTATTTGGATGCGCCATTTTTCAGCATCCCCAGGTAAACAGCCGATAGCCCCTTACCAAAGGGTATCCGTTCAGGGTGATACCAACTACAGGAAAAGGTTCTGCTCTTCGTAAAACACAAAACAAAACAAACACGAAAGAAGACAAATATGCACAGGACTGCGGATACTCATTTCCCTGTATTTTTTCTTGCATTTGCAAGCGCCCACCTTTGCTTTTCACACATGTATTGCATGAGCGAGGCTGCAGGGGTTGGGCTGTAGGGGCCATGGGACGGGCCCATAGGAAGCACAGAGCACCCCCGCGATGCGGCGGCATCACCCCTCCTCGGCGCCCTCGGCCCCCTGTGCAGTGGGGTCCCCTCCCCCCGGGCAGGCAGACCCCTCAGGCTGAGGGCTGGGGTTCCGGATCTGGGGCCCAAGCTCTGGGTTGGTCTGGATTTGGGATCTGGGGCCCAGGGACCGGGTTAAGTGTCTGGATCGGGGTCTGATGTTTTTAGACATGGAGTCTGGGGTCGGGAGTTTGGGGTCCGGAGCGAGTGGGCTGGGGTCTGAGGTTGGGGGTCCGGGACGGGGTCCTGAAGGCGGGATTTGGGTCTGGAGTCTGAGGTGAAGGGTCTAGAATCGGGGTGTGGGTCTGAAGTGGGACATCTAGCGCGTGGGGGCCCAGGTCTGAGGATGGGGTCTGCGCTCCGGGGTCTGCAGGACCGGATGTGGACCGTCCCCGACTGGTCCCGCCCGCTCCGCCCCCTCTCCTCGCCCCGCCCCCTCCCGCGCCCGCCCCGCCAGACAGGCCCGCCCCGCCCGCCCCGCGGCGCCGCACCGACAAGATGGCGGCGGCACGAGTTGTTTATGACGTTTTTTCTTAAAGATTTCTATTGATAGCCCAGTATACAGCTTATTGTGGCTTTCGTAAATATAATAGACTACTTTCATTAATATAATTGCTAAATCATATCTGTTTTCAAAAGCTATAACTGTTGGACATAATCATATTAAGTACCTGGCATAACTACAATTAGATAACGGAATGTACGTACCTGCAATGTGCCCAAATTATTCAATGGTGTTACGGTCTAATTCACCAGACATCACCAAATTGATCAAGAGTCGCTAGGTATAGGCACCTATGTGCGCCCAATTCCAAATACCTATTGTTCTGGCTACTGGAACGATCAACGAGGCTGAATATCTATCATTTCTCCCTGAGTGTAAGAACCAACCTAATCTCTATCCCTTTTGCCCCATTCTTGTCAAGATCCATCTATTGTCCTTG
>NW_005871390.1:1076692-1085733 GCF_000147115.1 Myotis lucifugus
GCTAGTTTCCGGGGTGCAGCCCCCAGACCCTGGGCTGTGGTGGGCTGATGTTAGACACCATTCTGCCCACTCCTGGCCCCTCTGATCCTGCTCCCCATTGCACCCCAGGACCTCAGTGGGGAAGGCTGGGGGGGTCTCTCCCGGGGAGGCTGGTGGGGGCTTCCCTGCCTCTCCTCTGGCAGCTCCCCCAACCTGCTGCGCGGGTCCTCCTACCTCCGGGACCTGTGACAGTTACCCTGCGCCTTTGAGAGTCCTCCTGGCTTCATGGCTGTTCATATATAATTGGGCCTGGATTCCTGTCCTCGAAGGTTCAGGCCTGTGGTCGGGTCCCCAGGACCCCCCATGGCTCCGCCCTCCCTGCCATCCTCTCCCTGTCATCTGTGTGGGCGGCCCTTCCAGACCCCCGGCCATCCTCACGGCCTCTGGCCCCTAAATACTCCTCCCTCCGGTCCTGCGCTCCGGCCCACCCGACCCCTGATGAGGCCTGGGGATGGGCTGCTCAGTGCGGCTCCCCTGCCCTGTGAGGGAACCTCAGGGTTTTTGCTGGAGGGGACCGGGGGTCCCTACCCTGGGTGCTGGCTGACCTTGGGACAGGCACTTAGTTGTGCTTGAAGGTCCATTGGCTGGTGGCAAAATGGGGACAAAAGGTTGGGCCTGAGGAGCCCTGGAGAGAAGCAGGAGGGGGCTGGTGGCCCGGAGCCGGGGCTCTGGTGGGAGATGGAGGATAGCTGAAGGGCAGGATTTCTGAGAGCAGGAGGAGGCACAGGGCCTTGGGGGTGATGACAGGCTGACCTGCTCCAGGGTAGACACCCCTGAGCACGTGGTGCTGAGCGGGGTTGTGGGGGGGGGGGGGGGCGTGCAGGCTCCTGACTCAGGGAGATGAGGCCTGGAGCCCAGAGGAGCTGGGCAAGAGGGAGGCCAAGCGAGGCCTACGCAGCGGGAGCGAGGGGCCAGCGGGAGCGAGGGGCCGTGGGCTGCAGTGGCCGAGTCTGCTTTGGCGGGTAGAATGGGGACAGGCTTGGTGGGGACAGAAGTGGATGCGAAGGGTTCATCTCCTTGGGGGAGGCACAGTCCTGTGATGTGCTGAGGAGGTGACTTGGCAGTTGAGGGAGAGTGGGGACCATGGCGGGGTCCCCTGGACTCCTTGCTTGCGCGTCCTGCCCCAGGGGAGGACAGGTGAGGAGGGGCACCTTGTGTTGGAGGGACTGCGACACCCGGGAGAGCTGGCCAGAGGCTGTGTGACCAGGGCTGTGCCTGGGGGGGTCTGAAGTGCAGGGCTCCATGATGACGGGAGTGGGTGGTCATGTGGACAGAGCAGGAGGGGTGCTTAGGAATGACAGCGGAGAGCCGTCCTGAAAGTGGGGTGCAGGCTCTTGTGGTGCGGGGGTGCATGCCTGCATCCCGACGTTCGCCATCAGACTGGCCTACCCCCTGGATTTGTCACTTTCTCATGCCAGTAGCCTCCCGAGTGCCATGCCGCCCAGGCTCTCTGCCTGGCTTCCCTGGCACCCATGCCAGTCCCCCCGGGGCCTGAAAGCTCCCTGACCCTGTGTACTTGAAGTCTGGATGGCACTTTTCTTGTCCTATTGCCCCGGCGTTGATGCCCTGCTCGATGGGTCCCCCAATGGAAGGTTCTAGTTCTTTTTCTTTTTAGTCTTTGGTTTATTATTTCATACAACTTGTTAAAATGTTATCTGCCGTGTCAGGTGGATGACGGCCCAGTGAGTGACCCTGGGTTCACTGTGCCTCAGTTTCCCTACCTGTGAACTGGGACCGACCACTCAGATGCCTCTGTCCTGGGCTGCTGGGAGGATTGACTCTGTGACCCAACCATGTGCTTGTCACAGTGGCCCGTGGCTCCTCTAAAGCAGCGGTCGCCAGCCTTTTGAACCTCATGGACCACCCGTGTTCTTCGGGCCGCCGCTTTGGTGACCGCTGCTCTAAAGGATCCGGGGCCTGAGATGAAGGCAGGGGCATGACCCAATGTAGAGTTAGCGTCCTGGAGGCCACACTGATGGAGAGCGACCACTGAGCACGTGCGAGTGAGCCCGGAGAAGAGTGGTCTGGAGAGTTCCTGGTCATGTGGGGGGCATCCTCCGGCTGGGCCTCGTCCCACCCTCCTGAGCGGCTGGCGTTGGGGACCTGACGTAAAGAATCTAGTGGAGCCCTGGCTGGTGTGACTCCGTTTGGCATCATTCCGGACACCAAAAGGTTCCCGGTTCAATTCCCAGTCAAGGCACATGCCCAGGTTGCAGGCTCGATCCCTGGTAGGGAGCGTGCAGGAGGCAGCTGGTGGATGTCTCTCTCTTTTCCTCTCCCTTTCTAAAATATCTTAAAAAAAAAAAAAAGAATTGAGTGGAAAGTGGACCCTTCCTTAGCCAGGTGGTCAAGGGTCCATCGCAGGTTGATGCTTGTTGTATGTGTGTCAGGGACCCCGATGGGATATGATAAGGGCACCTCACCTGGGTGTGCTTTCCCCCAAAAACTGTAGCCCTGATACAGTGGGCTTCGTGGTGGACCCTCCAGAAGATATGTTCACATCCTAATTCCCAGAACCAGTCATTGGGACCTTATTTAGAAAAGGAACTTTGCAGATGTGAGTAAGTTAGGGTCTCAGGATGAGCTCCTGACCCCGGAGGGCCCTAACCTCAGTGACAACGCCCTGAGGAGAGGCAGCAGGTGGCCATGTGGCCACAGCGGCAGAGACGGAGGAAGTGGCCATAGGCCCGGGGACACCGGAGCCCCCAGAAGCTGGCAGAGGCAGGAGGGGACCCTCCTGGGGCCCCTGGAGGGAACGTCGCCCTGTGACACCTTGAGTCTGGAAGCTGGCCTCTGCACTGGGAGAGTAAATCCCAGTTTGCAGCACTTTGGGTAGCAGCCCCAGGAAACCAGGCTATTCTAATTAGGAGAAAACACACAGCAAGCTCAGCTGGGAGGTCTGCAGGACTCAGCCCGTGCTCCCCCAGACTGCCCAGGGCATGAAGACCAGGGGGAGCCTGGGCAGCCCAAGGGGCAACTACCTGCCACATGGGATCCTGGATGGGGTTCTGGGGCAGGAGAACATTGGTGCTGGAACTGGTGACTTAGGGACAAAGCCGAGGTGAACTTTAAAAAGCAGTAAGGGCTTGTATGGCTCTGTGGCTGAGTGTTGACCTATTGACCAGGAGGTCACTATTCGATTCCCAGTCAGGGCACATGCCCAGGATGTGGGCTCGATACCCAGTGTGGGACATGCAGGAGGCAGCCAATCCATCTATGAGTCTCTCATCATTGATATTTTTCTCTCCCTCTTCCTCTCTGAAATCAATAAAAGTATGTTTTGAAAAATAATAAAAAAATAGAAAGCAGTAAGAGAGGGACTAATTTTAAGGTGTGGACTGGCCCACCAGCTCCCAGGTCCCAGCTTAGGGTGGTCATGGCTGGGGTTCAGATGGTTGGCATTTGTAACAGTGGAACGGGCTGGCCCTGGCCCTGGATAAGCTCATGTCCTGTCTCCTGCTCTGCTTAGCTTTGTAGCCCTCACCCCATTACCCCATGTTGTGCTTTTTTTCTCATAGCTTTTTCCTTCTAACTTTCCAAAGCTTGAAGTCTATATTATGTTGTCCTTGGCTTTCTGTGAGCAAGGCTTTGCCTGTCTCCTTCTGTTCTGCATCCCAAGTGCCCAGGAGAATGGTTGGCATACAGTAGGTATTCAATAAATACATGTAGGCCCTACCTGCCAGAATAAAATGTGTAATTCTCTCTCAGGACTTGCTCTGAGGAAATAGTGAATGTCTTCAGGGTAGCACATTCGTGGACATACTAATCTAGTGGTCCCACAAAATTAACCTGATGGCAAATGTAGCCACACCAAGGAGTTTATTTATTTATTTATAATCTATTTTTATTTATTTCAGAGAGAGATGGAAACATCAATGATAAGAGGAAATCATTGATTGGCTGCCTCCTGCATGCCCCCCACTGGGGACAGAGCCTGCAACCCGGGCATGTGCCCTTGACCAGAATTGAACCCCGTACCCTTCAGTCTGCAGGCTGACACTCTATCCACTGAGCCAAACCGGCTAGGGCCATGCCAAGGAATTTAGAATGTGTCTGGGGTTTCTTTCGTGGCATTGATCGGCTTCTGTGTTTTTAGTCCAGTGACACCTTTTTCTATGACAACGGCTCCATGGTGTGGTTTGAGAATTGCTGAGGAAGTTCTTCCCAATTTTATTTTGTGTCAAGACTTTTCCAGCTAGTCTAATATATGGACTCTTCCAGAATCAGTCACCCATCTGTTCATCCCTTCAGCCAACAGCCATTGAAGCATGATGCTAACAGAAAAAAGTCTCTGCCCTGTGGAATGCACCTTCTAGCACAGCAGCAGCAGACATATGTAAAGAGCCAGATAGTAAATGTTTTTGTTGGGATGCATGGTCTCCATCCCAATTGCTTAATTCTGCCTTCACAACGCAAAAAGAATAACACATAAATGAATGAACATGGCTGTGTTCCAATAAAACTTTATTTACAAAAGCAAGTGGAGGGCCGAGTTTGCTGGCCCTTGGTCTCGTTGTTCCTTAATGATCTTGAGAATCATCAAGTGCTGAAGCAATTTAGTGGGGAATTGGTCTGGGTTGGGGAGAATTAATAGTTAAACTATGGAGTATATCTGGGGATATGATATCTTTCTCCATTTATTCAGGGGTCCTTACAGAAATTTTGTCGTGCCCTATCTGGTTTGACTCAGTGGATAGAGCGTCAGCCTGTGGACTGAAGTGTCCCGGGTTTGATTCCGGTCAAGGGCACATGCCCGGGTTGCAGGCTCGATCCTCAGTGGGGGGCCTGCAGGAAGCAGCGAATCAATGATTCTCTCATCATTGATGTTTCTATCTCTCTCGCCCTCTCCCTCTCTGAAATCAATAAAAGTATATTAAAAAAAAGTACTATATTAAAAATTTTTTTTTGTCGTTTTCATCATTGAATAGCTCTTGAACATTTATTGCTGAGTGTTTGCTTAGGTGTTTTGTTTTTATTTCTCTGTTATGAATAATTTTTTCTCTATTATGTTTTTCTACCTGATCATTGTTGGGAAGCTATAGGTTTTAGGGCATATTTATTTTTATGTGATTTGAATGATTTCTTTCCAAACTCTCTTGGTGTTCTTCATTGTTTAGCGAACTTTGGTCTGGCCCTATGCAGTAGATTTTTCCATGCCAATGGGAATATTCTAGATCTATGATCTCCGGGACTAGTCACAGGTGGCTCCTGCACACTTGAAGTGTGGCTGTCGCAGTCCATGAATGGAACCTTTTATTTACTTTAATTTTAATTTAAACTTAAATAGCCTTGTGTGGCCAGTAGAAAACATATTGGCAGTGCAGGCTTAGAGTTTTAAATTATAGAATAATTTTTATAGGCAAATCGTTTCTCACCTTTTCATATTTCTGCCTCTTATATTTTTCGGTTCTTACTGCACTTCGGACCCCCAGGGTGTTGCTCCATCACAGGGGTGACAGCAAGCAGTCTCGGTGATTTTCAGTTACATGTGAGCCCCAAGATTGGTTTCCCACAAATTCTCGTTAACAAGGTCCGGAACCTTCTTTCTATTCTTTGTTTACTCAGTTTTCAGGAATTGTGGGTGTGGGGTATTATCAAATGTTTTGCTGGATTTGGGTTATTTGATCTGATGACTGTGTAGAAAGTTTATATGATTGTCAACTGTCACAGCCCAGCTTTAGAGCACCTGTCACCCCAAAAGGTTCCCACTCCCATCCCAAACCCCAGGCAGCTGCTGATCTCTTTGCTTTCTGTCTCTCTGGTTTTGCTATTTTAGTGGAATGCTGTTGAGATTCATCCAGGCCGTTGTGTGTCTCAGTGACTCATTTCTTTTTCTTTTCTTTTCTTTTTTTTTTAATATATATTTTATTGAATTTTTTACAGAGAGGAAGGGAGAGGGATAGAGAGTTAGAAACATCGATGAGAGAGAAACATCAATCAGCTGCTTCCTGCACACCCCCCACTGGGGATGTGCCCGCAACCAAGGTACATGCCCTTGACCGGAATCGAACCTGGGACCCTTCAGTCCGCAGGCCGACGCTCTATCCAGTAGGCCAAACCGGCTGGGGCATCATTTCTTTTTCTTGCTAAAGTAGAATTACTTTCTACTGCTGAACACCACTGTGTGGTTGGACCATCATTTGTCCATCACCAGTGCTGGGTGTGTGAGCTGCTTCCGGGGTTTCACTGTCAGGAACACGCGTGCCCAGATCTGTGTGGAGATACAGCTCCTCTTCTCTTAGGCAAATGCCGGGGTGGACAGGACGCATCACAGGCTAACTCTTAGCTTTGACCTTGTAAGAAACCGCCTTTCCAAGTAGCCACACCATCGCCCGCGCCGCCATGCCGAGGGCTCAGTGGGGCCTTGTGCCTGTGGGTGAGTTTCCAGAGCAGTGTGTGCGTGCGGTGGTGTATTTCCAAAATCCTGCTAGAACCCCCGTGGGGCCATCTGAGCTGGGCTTCTCTTTGACGGAACATTTTATCTTTCTTCATGAGTCAGTTTGCAGTTGTGTCTTTCCAGGAAATAGTTGTCTTAATTTGTTGCCATGAAGTTGTTTTAAAATCCTTTCCTTTTGGGTCTGCAATGATGGTCCCTCTTTTGTTCCTGATTTTGGTAACTTATGTCACACTTTTCTTTCTTGGCCAGTGCAACTCAAGTTTTAGTCATTGATTTCTCTTCAAAGAACAACAATTTTGGTTTTCTTCATTTTCCCATTTAATTTCCTTAATCCCTGCTCCCACTTTTATTGATTCCTTCTTTTACAAAATGTTTTAAAATATTTGTATTGATTTCAGAGAAGAAGGGAGAGGGAGAGAGAATCATTGATCGGCTGCCCCCGCCCCCCGCCCTCCCCCACCCCCACCCCCCGGGGATCAAGCCCACACCCAGGCATGTGCCCTGACCGGGAATCGAACTGTGACCTCCTGGTTCATGGATTGACACTCAACCACTGAGCCATGCCGGCCAGGTGCTCTTTCTCCTTTGAGCACTGTTTCTGCTTTGTGTATTGTGGGACTCTGTTACTTGTGTGTGCGTTTATAATTGTTACCTGGTCCTGGTGGGCTGCCCCTGTTCACGTGAAATGTTCCTCGTCTTCATGTCCTTTCTATCTGATGTTAAGGCAGCCCCACCAGCTCTCACGGTTTCGGTTGACTGGACATGTCTTTTCCATCTTTCTGTTTCATCCCCTTTGTGTCTTTGGATGTTAAGCAGTGATGTGTGTCATATCAGGAGGCTCCTGATGTCTGTTTGTCCCATCTCAAGTGATGTGAGCTTGAGGCAGACAGTGGGAGAGAAGAGCCTGTGGCCCAGCATCCCGCCCCAGGTTGGTCTAAGGCAGGGTTTGGCCGGGTGCTATGGGAGGGCGACCCAGGCACCGAGCAGAGGCCGGGAGTGCCATGTGGGACCGGCTCTGTGATGTCTGCGGACTCTGGACGTTTCTGACTGGGGTGGCTGCTCAGAGCCCAGCATTTGCCTGGAGATCCTGGGAAGGGGTCTGATACCGGAGCCTTGCAGACCTGGAGATAACACCTCATGGGGAGAGTCTGGTGGGGACACTTGCCTTACACATCCCCACCCCTCCTTTCCACAGCCCCAGGCTTGGGTGACAGGGTTAGGTGGGCCACACGGAGGGTGACCAGGTCTGCTCTTCACTCTAGGTTCGTGCTGGCCGTGGGCAGTGCTGTCTTTGATGCCATGTTCAACGGGGGCATGGCTACTACGTCCACCGAGATTGAACTGCCCGACGTGGAGCCGGCTGCCTTCCTGGCGCTACTCAAGTAAGACTTTCCGATGCTTCTCCGCTGGGGGAACAGAATGACAGCCTGATGGTTTAAAATGTCAGAGAACAGCCTGGCGGGTGTGGTTCAGCTGTTGAGCATCGACCCAGGAAACGAGGTCATGGGTTCGATTTCTGGTCAGGGCTCGATCCCCAGTAGGTGGCATGCAGGATGGCAGCCGATCAATGATTCTCTCTCATCATTGATGCCCCTCCCTCCCTCCCTCCTTCCCTCTCCCTTCCTCTCTGAAATCAATAAAAATGTATTTACAAAAATAAGTAGAGATATTCATAAAAAAAATAAAAAACAAAAGCAGGTGACAGGTTGCAGTTTGCCAAACCCTGCCTGAGGGTTGACTGTCCCTGTCTGTCCATCTGTCTCTCTTCCTCTCGGTTTGCATGAATACTGCTCAGTGGCCTCCTGAGAGGATTGGCACCATCACGGTTGGTGTGAGGGGCTCACTGGTCCTTGGGTCTGTCCCCTCTGCACTGCTGACATTGGGGTGGGCCACTCTGAGGGAGGCCATCCTGGGTGCCATGGGGTACTGACAGCCTCCCTGCCTCCTGGGGTGCAGGTCCCTCCACCCCATGGGTCCCAGCTGCTAGGCTGTGTTTGGGCTCCATTTTGCACGCACACCTGCCATGTACAGGACTCTCATGTCTCCATGGCCTCACCATTTTATTTTTGTCGACCTTCACTTCTGACCTACATTGAGTTGGCCAATGGCAGGTGGTCATAGTGTCCACGAGAGTCTGCCATTTGTCCAGACCTCATTGAGCTTTGCTGTCAGGCCAGCTGTACAGGTTGGGCGATGTGGAGATGTCCCTGTGTCCCCGCCAAACCCGTGCTGGCCTTCAGCCCTGGTGTCCCATATGGGAAAGGAACAGGCCTGCGGTAGACGTGTTCCCGTGTGGGCGTGTGGATGGTTTAGCTTCTCGCTGGTTTTCACTGGTAATGGCCTTTGCTGGGTCATGTCTTCAGGTTGGAGGGCAACAGATGCTGGTTCTGGAAGGTCCCTCGGGGCCAGCCCAGTGGGCTGGAGGCTGGTTGGAGGCTCTTGCAGGGGGGCTGACGGCACCAGGGTCCCTAGGGCCCTGCCTTATGGCCACCCACATCCCCCCCCCCCCCCAGGTTTCTTCTACTCGGATGAGGTTCAGAATTGGGGCCCGAGACGGTCATGACCACCACTGTACACCGCCAGAAGTACGCAGTGCCTGCCCCTG
>NW_005871390.1:1085833-1126339 GCF_000147115.1 Myotis lucifugus
AAGAAGAACCTCCGGGCGGATAACGCCTTCATGCTGCTGACGCAGGTGCAGGAGCCTGGCTGGGGCACAGGTGGGTGGGTGGGTGGATGTCTGAGGTTTTGATGCCCTGGGAGTGCCCCACCCCTTTGCCTTGGGGGCCTCCTGAGTTTTCTAGGTGAGTTTCTAGGTGCCTTGGCAGCCTGTTGGCAGGCAGGGCTCCCACTAGCTTTGCCCTCTTTTCAGGGGCTCAGGTGAGGGGAGGAAGGCGTTCATGTTTTTTTGAGAAGGTCCCTTTCGGGCTCTGTGTAGTCAGCTGGCTCTGGTGGGCTGATGGGGCTGTAGGGGACCAGGAGGCCTGGGCACAGGAGAGTATGGGGGGCGGGGGGTGCCCTCTCTGTGGTGAGTCACAGACAAATTAGATTGCAAATCCCTTGCTGAGGTGTCACCTGGGCCTGGGCCCTGACCAGCTATTCACTGAGTCGCTCTGAACTGCCAGGGTCGGAACTGTGGTGTGGGGCCTACTCCCAGGCATCTGCTGAGATGTGGGCCATGTGGAGTGTCTTCACCAGGCCCGGGCGGAGAACCGGTTAGACAGGGGTTAGCTTCCTGGGCAGAAGTGGTCAGAATCTTCTCTCCTCCCTGCCCCCTGCCCTGTGTACCATTCCTGGTGGAACAATCTCAGATGGGCAGGGGCACAGCGCTTTTGTGTGGTCCTCTCCCCGGGGGCCCACCTCCCTTGGGTCAGCCCTGTCTGCTGAACCACTACAGGCCCAGCAGGGTCCTTCCTTCACTGGACCCTCCACCCAGGCAGTGGTTACGTAAGTCTGTAAACTTGGAAAACATCTCCCGGCCTCTGGGGTTGACATTGTGCGGGCACCCAGGCCCTGAGACTTGAAATTTGTGACAAGTTTTGAACCAGGAAATCTGTCTTGGATTCTGTGTCGGGGCTGGCTGTTGATGTGCTGTCCCTCGTAGGCCCGGCTGTTTGACGAACCACAGCTTGCCAGTCTGTGCCTGGAGAACATCGACAAAAACACGGCTGACGCCATCACCGCAGAGGGCTTCACGGATATTGACCTGGGTAAGGCCTGTGGGGCACCTGGGAGAGGTCACCTTATCTCCTGGCTCCGCCCTCTGAAGGCAGGGTGGGCACTCCTCCTGCAGAGGCCCAGGTGCTGCGGGCCAGAGGGCTTCTGCCTGGCCCACCCACTCTGCTGCTGTCAGTGACAGGATGGTGGATGGGCGTGGCCACGAGCCGGTGAAAGCTCAGTCACCAGCATAAGCAGAGGCTGCGTGGTGTGCCAACGACCCTCCCTGGCTGAGACCACGGCGTCCACGTTGATGTGGCTCCCCTGTCCCCCGCAGACACACTGGTGGCCGTCCTGGAGCGGGACACGCTGGGCATCCGTGAGGTGCGCCTGTTCAGCGCCGTTGTCCGCTGGTCTGAGGCCGAGTGTCAGCGTCAGCAGCTGCAGGTGACACCTGAGAACAAGCGGAAGGTCCTGGGCAAGGCACTGGCCCTCATCCGCTTCCCACTGATGACCATCGAGGAGTTTGCCGCAGGTAACGCTCAGGGGGAGCAGGAGCCGCTCCGGAGGAGCGTGACCTCCCAGGACCCTGATTGTGACTCAGTTGCATGTCCCCCCGGGTCTGGCACCAGCCATATGTCGGCCTGAGAACCCCGCCAGGAACACAGTGTGCCCTCTGTGCTGAGGACACTCTTCATGTTGATGGGAAGCTTGGACTGTTCACAAATGTATAAACACAGCACGACCCACAGATGTCACGCAGCCATCCCGTATCTCGATGTTTCCTTCCCGCTGTGTCTCCTGTGTCCACACACGTGTGTGAGTGTACCGGCCACTGAGGGTCCCTGTCTTGGGCTCACATCCCGAGGGCTGGGCTCCAGCTTCCGTGTCCTTGACAAGCCTGTGAAGGGGTGGGAAATGGCCAGGGTTGTGGTGACCCTGCGCAGGGCCTGGGTCTGGGCTGATGTGGTGGCCCTGACTGTGCCTCCTACCCCATGTGGATGCCCACATCTTGGGGCCATTTGAGCAGCTGACTTGGAACCCCATCCCCCAGGACTGGGCCTCCCTGTAATGTCAGTCTCCTGGCTGGTGCCAGCCTTAGCCTTGGAGCCAAACAGGCCTAGAAGGTTCTGGATGGGGCTCTGTGATGCAGGCCTGTGGCCAGTGCATATTGGCCCCCATCCACTTGAGGCCAGGAGCACCCCCCAGTCATAACCACCACAGATGTCTTCATACCTCGCCTGGTGTCCCCTGGTGCAGCACTGGACTGTCCCGTACCAAGACACCTACGGGGCCCTTGCTGGGCCCTCCCTCTAGACTGGCTTTCACCCCTAAAGCCACTCTCCTCAAGATCCCCCAGCCTAGCTGGCTGCCAGAGCCCCCAGGTCTCAGGCCCTGTGACAGGACGCACCTTCTGGAAGTGTCATTCCCTCGCCCCCCGCCCCCCCAGCTTGAAAGTGCTGGGAATGACTGTGTCCTGTGTTTGAGTTGGGCCTCTGGCCCTCTCTTTCTGCGGTGGGCCCCACAGGCTTCAGCCCTTGGTCCCTCTGTGTTTTAGAGAATCCCCGGCTTATGTTCCACTGGAAAACACAAGTAGACATTTGAATCCCCTCTGGCTGCATGGGTGGAGGTTGGATGTATTTTTCTTTCTGCATTTCCTATGCAGAGATTAAAAAACCAGTGGTCAACATTCTGCGTTCAGTCTTGTATCGTCCTTATTCCTGACCCATAGGTGTGCCGAGCCCCTGTTGTGCAGGTCTCTGTTGATGTGTTGGGCTGTGGGAGCTGTGAGTGATGCTGTGGCCAACCTTCTGCAGAAATGGATTCCGAGTTAGAAAATAAGTCATTCTTGTAGAGCTTGAGGCCTGAGTCCTGCCTTCTGACCTGGAGGTGGAAGAGCGATGAGCAGGGCATGTGTAAGGGTCCCAGGCCCTGGTTCCTGCCCCAGCCCTGCCTGTCCTTGTATGCATGTGGCCTCCATAGCTGCTGTCTGGATTCTCCCCTCGCCGCTCCCAGCCTAAGGCAGATCCTGTCACCTCCCTGTCTGTCAGCACTGCCTGGCCAGGATTCCCCAGACCAGTGGTCGCCAACCGGTGATCCGTGAGGTCCGGAAGGTTGGCGACCGCTGCCCCAGACCACTTTTAGCTACTGATGGCTCTGAGTGTGCCACCTGTTCTGTCAACTAGGGGTGGGCTTGAGGGGTGGCCCTGGTACTGGCAGGGAGACCTGGGGCCATTTTGCCCAATAAGCCAGCTAATCAAAGCATCAACCCCAGGTCTGCGTCGACTCCTCCCCAAGTGCCAGAGCAGAACAGTCCTATCTCAGGGCTGCCTGGACCCCTAACATTTTGCAGAAAATCCAGCGTCACTTTTGAGGAGCTGTGGACTTGAGATGCCCATGCATTCCAGTGTCTTCTGTGTGCTGGGGTTCACCCCAGCCTTCCCTACCTTGTCCTTAACCTCAAGCCAGACCCCACCCCAGCCCGATCCACCTGCCCCCTGTGCCTGCAGGGCCTGCACAGTCAGGCATCCTTGTGGACCGCGAGGTGGTGAGCCTCTTCCTGCACTTCACCGTCAACCCCAAGCCCCGTGTGGACTTCATCGACCGGCCACGCTGCTGCCTCCGTGGGAAGGAGTGTAGCATCAACCGCTTCCAGCAGGTGGAAAGCCGCTGGGGCTACAGTGGCACAAGTGACCGCATCAGGTGGGAATGGGTCGGCACTGGGCACAGGATGTTGGGTAGGGTTGCTGGGGATGGGATGAGGGAGCTGGTTGTCAGGAGTGAGGTAGTGAGCGTAGCTGCTGGGGGCCCTGGGAAGGGGCTCTAGGAGTCAGCCCCACCATGGGAGGTCTCCAGACCCCAGCACCGAGGTGGAAGCCCCTGTGCCTGTGTGCTCTGGCTGGTTGCTGCCCTCTGGTTGAGTTTAGCACCTGTTCCTCTGTCCCTCAGGTTCTCGGTCAACAAGCGCATCTTTGTGGTTGGCTTTGGACTATATGGCTCCATCCATGGGCCCACAGATTATCAAGTGAACATCCAGGTACCCACCCGCCCTAACCCCACCTCCAGATCTAGGCCCCATCCCCAGACCGGGCCCCACCCTACATCAGGTCCCCTGATCCCACCCCACCCCAGTCCCACCCTTCCCATTGTGCCCCACCCTTCTCAGGATCCCCCTTCAGATCCCCATCTCTCCTCTACTAGGGTCTGTGCCATGTCACACCACATATGGAGGGAATGTCCTGGAGTCATTTCCTCGGAGGGGACTATGCCCCCAACCCCATGGGCCTCCTATGGGTCACAGGCTGGATGGACCTTGTGCTGTCAGGCCTGGGGTGGCGTCTAGCCCTCCCTTACACCCGTGGGGTCCCATGGGTGGAAGCAGAGGGAGGGAGGCCCTGGGTGAGAAGTATCTGGCTTCTGCCCTTGCAGATCATCCACACAGACAGCAACACGGTGCTGGGCCAGAATGACACGGGCTTCAGCTGCGACGGCTCCGCCAGCACTTTCCGAGTCATGTTCAAGGAGCCGGTGGAGGTGCTGCCCAACGTCAACTACACAGCCTGTGCCACGCTCAAGGTGTGTCTGACCCTGCCCTGCCCCACACAGAACCCCGACTCTGACCCCAACTCTGATCCCTGAACACTGTTCATTTTCTTTTTACTTCATCTGTCTTTTGTGTTTAATTTTTGAACGGCTTAGAATTCTAGTTTGGGTAGTACAATAGTCCCATCTGTGGTTTTAGTTGTCTATGGTCCAAAATTATTAAGTGGAAAATTCCAAAAATAATTCATTCATTTTAAATTGTGGTGTGCCATTTTGAGTAACATAATGAAATCTCACTGCTCCATTTCGTCCTATCCAGTACCCTGACCCTGATATTGACCCCCAAATCTGATCCCTGAACCCTATCCAAGACCCTGACCCCAACATCTGAACCTGACTCTGATCCCCAAACCCTGTCCAGGACCACAATTCTGTCCCACGTTGACCTTAATTTTGACCCCTAAGCCCTACCCTGGATTTTATTCCGCCATGACCTTCTACACTAACCTCAACCTTGAAACCAGAATCTTCTCTCCAGGACCCTGACCCCCCATTCACCTCGGATGGCGTGGGGCTCAGAGGGGCTGGAGGACCTGCCACCCTGAGGTCCCACAGCAGACACTCTGTGGGGCTCTCCTGCCCTCTGCTCAGTGGCTGCCCCAGTCCTGGGGAGGGGTGTCCTGATCACAATATGGCCCCACCCCACAGGGCCCGGACTCCCACTACGGCACCAAAGGCCTGCGCAAGGTGACCCACGAGTCGCCAACAACGGGGGCCAAGACCTGCTTCACCTTCTGCTACGCGGCCGGGAACAACAACGGCACATCCGTGGAGGACGGCCAGATCCCAGAGGTGATCTTCTACACCTAGGCGCCCAGACCCCACGTGGGCGTGAGGTCAGCAGCTCGAAGCCGCCTGAGACAAGTGGACCACCCTGCCCCACACCAGCCCCGGCAGACTCCCCACACCGTGTCTACCCCTGGCCACGTTTCTGGGTGTCTCTGTGGTGGTGAGCATGGCTGCCTGTTCAGAGGAGCCAGGAGGTGGCCAGGCAGGCAGGGCTGTGAGACATCCCTCAGGACCGGGGGTGAGGGGAGCCCCTGGGTGTGGCGTCCCACCCACCACCCCTGCAGCTCTGGGCTGCCTGGCGGTAGGACCATGTAGGCCGTCATTTTGTTTGTGTAACTGCACATGGCAATGCATCTTGATTCCCCTTTATTCACCTGGTAGGAGTAAGGTGTGGGAGCGCCTCTCGTGCGTTTGATTGGGATCTTCTGTTCCTTTCATCTGGTCTGTTCACTGGGGGCGCTCAGGCCACCCTGGGCTCGGACCTCAGGATGCAGGCCTGAGCCCCAGGGGATAGGACCCTGGGGGTTTTGCACCCCTCAAGGTCCTACAGGTTAGCTTTCCTGCCAGGCTCCTCCCAGCCCTGCAGCTGAGGGCACAGGCCTCAGCAGGTCTGCTTGGGAGGGGCAGTGATGTGGGCCAGCCACGTGGTCACGTCCCCCATTGGCTCATGGGGCCCAGGGGGCCCTGCCCATTTGCCCAGCTGTACATACTGTCTCCCTACCCCATCCAGCCCCCAAGTAAGCGCTCTGCCCAGAGGTGCTGGAGGGCGCAGCCCCTCCCTTTACTCCCAGGTTCTCCCCATGTATTTCTGCCCGTGATTCCTTCTGGAAACTGTGTTCTCCCTGAAGCCATGAAAGGTGTGCCCTCCTCACACCACCCCCCACCCCAAATGATTTTTTTAAATAAAGGAAAAGAAACACCTGCTTTGACCTGCTATGTTTCTTCCTCTCGGAGCTGGCAGGACCCTGTAGCTCTGAGCCCTGGTGCTGTGCTCTCTGTGGCTGTTCCCCCACTGTAAGAGGGAGCCTGGGACCCCCACCTACATCAGAAATTGCTGCCTCCCAACAGTCCCCATCAGGAGGCATCCATAGTACATGGGGGACTCTGGGCAGGTTGGGGAGCCTCCCTGTGAATTCTGTCCTCTTCATGAAACCTCTGGGGCCTCGCGCTGCTGCTGCTGTACAACAGTGGGGGACCCTGAGGTGGGTGAGCAGCATGGCCATGGCCACCAGCAGGGAAGGCCACACTGTGGAACTGAGCCCAGGTGGGGCACCTTGGGGCCTCCTGGCACTTTCCCAATGTCAGTAGGGACTCTGCCTCAATGAGCTGTGCAAGGATCTTATGGGCTCTGCCCTCCGGACCAAGCGGGTGGCAGGCACCGGAAGTACTCAGCTTTGTCCCCAGGCCGCACCTGTGTAGGGTCAGGTAACCTGACCTGGGCAGCCTCCGCCTGTCTCTTAGCTGTCACGACAACGTTCAGCATCCAAATTAAAATTACAGAGCATGGCCCTAGCTGGTTTGGCTCAGTGGATAGAGCATCAGCCTGCAGATTGAAGGGTACTGGGTTCGATTCCGGTCAAAGGCACATGCCTGGGTTTCGGGTTCGATCCCCAATAGGGGGTGTACAGGAGGCAACCGATCAATGATTCGCTCTCATCATTGATGTTTCTATTTCTCTCTCCCTCTCCCTTCCTCTCTGAAATCAATAAAAAATATATTTTAAAATGTTAATAAAAAAATTACAGAGAAAGAGAAAATAGAAAACAGGAACAGACTCAGGTATTTAAGAAATTGGAGTTATCAGAGAATGTATACATTCAAGACAGTGAAGGACATGAACAAAATAGATACAATAATGGAGAATTTCAACAGTTAGAATGCCTGTTTGACATTTTAGAACTGAAAAATGCAGTATCTGTGATGAAGAACCCAGTGGCAGGAGCAACAGAAGACAGGATTAGCCCTGACTGGACTGGCACAGTGATAGAGCGTCAGCCTGTGGACTGAAGGGTCCCAGGTTTGATTTTGGTCAAGGGCACATGCCTTGGTTGCAGGCTCAATCCCCGGCCGTGGTTGGGGCACATGCAGAAGACAACCAATCGATATGTCTCTCTCACAACCATGTTTCTCTCTCTCTCTGTCTCTCACCCTCCCTTCCACTCTCTCTAAAAATCAATGGGAAAATATCCTCAGGTGAGAATGAATAAAAAAGATAAATATCCAAGGTGAAACAGCAAAAAGTAAGAAGAATGAAAAACAGCAAAGCATAGATGTGGCACCCAAGGGCCTAGCACCTGTCAGTGGAGTCCCAGATGGGGGTGGGAGAACACCACACAGGCTGTACAAGATATGACAGCTAAGAATGTTCCAAAATCAATCAAGACTTCAATCCGACGGACAGCCTGGGGCCCGGTATATGGCCACGGATTTACAGTTCTGGACTCCATGCCTTGTCACAGCCAACAAGTAAATTCTACCTGTACATGACCTGGTGACCTGATCCTGGATCATGCAGGGGGTGGGGGAGAGCTAGCGCCTCCGAGGCCAAGCTGACTCTCCTCACCAGTGGAGGGGGCTCCCAGGCCTGGGGCTGCGCCAGCCTCCGCCCTGAGAGCAACAGTGGCAGTGGCACTGACTCATCAGCCAGCAACTCCCTCCTAAGGGACAGCCAACCTATCGTTCGGCTTAAGCTGCTACCCATAAATGAGAGATCTAGGAGCTGCAGATCTAGGACAAGCAGCCAGCAGAAGGGACTTCATGTTTTCTGGGGATCTTCTGACCAGACTTGTGGAAGGGGGACTGAATCAGCTGCCATATAATACAGGGTGACCATTCCGACAGGTGCAGTAGGAAGGAGTGAAGTGTGAGAAGGGAAATTGTGGGGTCTAACATAATGAGAAGAGGCACTAGAAATACTGTAACTGAAGCTGTAAAGGTTCTTATTGAACAAGGAGTTCTACCCAGTATTATCATCCTACTTGGTCTGTTCTCCACACCTCATGGTGCCAAATCAATCATTCAAGAGTTTCCAAAGATCACAATTTTAACTGCTGAAGTTCATCCTCTTATACCTACACATTTTGGACAGAAATACTTGGGAACAGATTAAGCTATTGAAGTAAAGTTAATTATTTTGTATAATATTACAATTATATTTTACCCCGTTTTACTGATTCACATGAGAAATGGCAGAGAAAACTGTGTTAAAGATACTTTGTAATTTTTGGACATGGGTATAGTAAAAAGAAAATATTTGAGGCTTATTTGTTTGGTTATTTCTTGATTGTTGGCACCAAATTCTAACAACAAAGCACAGACAACTCTTAGAAAATATTTTTAAATACTATTCTTATGCAAATTGCTCCTTAGTACATTGAAACTGTTCCCTAATTTATGAACTTCAGTTTGGAGATTGCTTACGCCACAAAAAACCCCAAAATTTGTTATTTGGCCCACTATAGTTTGCATTTTGTTTAGCTTGCTTTTAGTTCTAGGGAGTTTTCATTTATGTGGCTGCTTTCACCTTCCTCTATTATTTATTCCCAGTATAAACATGCTGGTAACTTGGAGAAGATGAAAAAAGAATTCCTCCTTGAATTTTACATTTCCTTAATATCCTCACTCAATTGGCAGACCAAGGATATATGGTTAGTTAGCTTTCCAGTCAAGCCATTATGTTCTTCCTGACTCATTTCCTACCCTGTGCAGTGCTGGTCGTTGCTTTGCCAGTGTATTGTAGTGAAAAAAATGGTGGGGCATTTCCTGCAACTGGAACTGGAACATTAACTTACACACGAACCAGGGATACCTGGATGCTGACAAGGGAGGGCTAAGTACTGTTAAAGCCATCAATGCCCTAGAAAGAAATTGGTGGTGGTTTTCTGAAGTGAGGGAGGAAAGGACAGGTTTTTTTGCTGGGTTTTATAACCAATAAGTAAATGAAAATGCTTGATTTTTTTTTTTTAATCCTCTTCAGAAGATTTTTTTCCCCCCATCATTGATTTTTAGAGAGTGAAAGGGAGGAATGGGGGGGGGGGGGGGAGAGAGAGAGAGAGAGAGAGAGAGAAAGAAAAACATTGATGTGAGACACATCGACTGGTTGCCTCCCACTGTGCCATGACTGGGACTCAAACCTGCAACTGAGGTGTGTGCTCTTGCCCAGGAACCAAACCCTCAACCTTTGGGTCTGCAGGCCGATGCTCTAACCATCTGTGAAAAACTGGCCAGAGTGAACGTTTTTAAATCTTCACCCAAGGATATATAGGGTGTCCCAAAATTCACGCAAGATTTGAATTTTGCGTGAGCATTAACAACAACAACAAAAAATAAAAGCCTAATTTTACTTGGTTTATTGAATCAGATTCTAATATCTGTTGCCCTTTGATTTCAATCCCTTCAATTTGATAAGCATTACCAAGTACCAATTATGGCCCAGGAGCAGGGACAATGAAGACCACGGCTTTGCGTATGTGCCAGCAAAGCCGTGGAGGCCATTTACCCAATGTGCTAGTCCATACATAACCCTATACTGTATACTTTATGAATCAATAAAAATTTACAATTTTTAATTATAAACCTGTGTTTTCTATCAAAATTACTTCTTGCGTGAATTTTGGGACACCCTATATTTAGAAAGAAGAAGCGAGAGGGAGAGGGAGAAACGTCAATTGCCTCTCATAGGACAGAACCCCACAACCTAGGTATGTGCCCTGACAAGGATTCCAACCTGCAACCTTCTGATGTACGGGAGACACTCCAACCAACTGAACTACCTGGCCAGGCTAAAATGCTTAATTTTTAATTTGAATGTTTCTACTAGAGGCTTTTGATTTTGAAATTTGTTACTTTTTCATGTTTGTCAACTACAGATAAATTAAAATGGGACATGTCCCATGCATATTTAAAAACAATCCCTAAAATTTATGTGTTCATTTTTAGGCTTTTGAAAGGAAGTAAACCTTTTTAGAAATAGGTGTTTCTGTCCTGAAACTTGCATGTGAAACCCTGGTCTCATTTTACCTTGATATTAAAACATTTTAACAGTGGGGGGAAAATCAAGATCAATCCACACATGTACAAATCTCAGTAACCCAAAGTAGGATTTTTAAAAAAATTATGTGGCCCTAGCTGGTTTGGCTCAGTGGATAGAGCGTCGACCTGACCACTGAAGGGTCCCGGGTTCAATTCCAGTCAAGGCCACATGCCTGGGTTGTGAGCTCGATCCCCAGTAGTGGGTGTGCAAGAGGCAGCTAATCAATGATTCTCTCTCATCATTGATATTTCTCTCTCTCCCCTCTCCTTTTCTCTCTGAAATCATTTTTAAAAAATACATATACAGTCTTCGGGTTACGTCGGACTCGAAGTACATTGTTTCGTGGTTACGTGGCCATCTCCCATTTATTTATAAAAAAAAAAAAGTTACGTCATTTCGACGTATGTCCATATGTGCTTTATGTTTTTTATTATTTATTTACCACAAGGTCAGGAATTGTTATCTTTCTTTTACATTTTTTTTTACTGTTTCACTTCATTACTGCTGTGTATGTGCTCCATGTGAATGACGTAGGTGCTTATGTAGGTGGGTTCCAACTTACGGCAAAAATCGCGTTATGTCGCGCTGTAGGAACAGATCTCCGACTAAACCCGAGGACCTACTGTATATACATAAAAATTATGTGTCCCAGCCGATGTGGCTCAGTGATTGAGCACTGACCTATGAATCAGGAGGTCACGGTTTGATTCCTGGTCAGGGCAAATGCCTGGGAGGCGAGTTTGATGTCTCTCTCTCTCTCCCTTCCTCTCTCTCTAAAATTAAAAAAAAACAATACCCACATATCTTCGGGTGAGGATTAAAAATAATAATTACAGTAAAATAAACAAAAAGAACACATTCACTACAGAAATCAGTTGGTTGGGTGTCCTCCTGTGCACCAGGAGGTTGCTGGTTGGATTCGGTCAAGGGCACATGCCAGGCTTGTGGGCTCCATCCCTGGTAGGAGGTGTGCAGAAGGCAGCTGATAGATGTTGCACTCTCACGTTGATGTTTCTCTCTCCCTCTCCTTTCCCCACTCTCTAAAAATCAATAAACTATTTTTAAAAATATTTTCTTTATTGATCTCAGAGAGGAAGGGAGAGGGAGAGAGAGAGAGAGAAACATCAATGATGAGAGAGAATCATTGACAGGCTGCCTCCTGCACAGCCCCAACTGGGGATTGAGCCCACAACCCAGGCATGTGCCTTTGAGCAGTTTGAACCTGGGACCCTTCAGTCCACAAGCCAACACTGTATTCACTGAGCCAAACCAGCTAGGGCAATAAACTATTCTTAAAAAAAAGCCCTACCCCGTTTGCCTCAGTGGATAGGACATCGGCCTACAACTGAAGGGTCCCAGGTTAGATTCCGGCCAAGGGCACATGCCTGGGTTGCGGGCTCGATCCCCAATGTGAGGCATGCAGGAGGCAGCCAATGGGATTGATGTTTCTATCTCTCTCTCCCTCTCCCTTCCTCTCTGAAATAAAAAAATTTTTTTTAAAGTAAGTAAAATAGAACCATCATATGACCCAGCAATTCTATTTCTGGGTGCATATCCTGAGGAAATGAAATCAGGATCTCGAATACCTGCACTCCCACATTCACTGGAGATTAACAACTAGAGACCCAGTACACGAATTCGTGCATCAGTGGGGTCCCTCAGCCTGGCCTGCGGGATTAGGCTGAAACCAGCTTTCTGACATCCCCCAAGGGGTCCCGGATTGCAAGAGAGCACAGGCCAGGCCAAAGGACCCCACTGGTGCACGATTGGGGCTGGGGAGGGACACAGGAGATTGGCCAGCCAGGTGGGACCATGGGAGGGCTCCAGGGCATGTCCAGCCCATCTTGCTTAGTCCTGATTGGCCTGACCCCAGCAGCAAGCTAAAATACCAGTTGGAGCGTCTGCCCCCTGGTGGTCGGTGCATGTCATAGCGAGCGGTTAAGCAGCCTTAGCATATTATTAGCATATTATGCTTTGATTGGTTGAACGGATGACTGGACACTTAGCATATTAGGCTTTTATTATATAGGATAACCAGAATATGGAGACAACCTAAGTGTTATAGACGGAGGAATAAAGAAAACGCAGTATATGTTTTACATACATACATATGTAGTAAATATAATTCACTACGTATGTATGTATGTAAAAAGAATAGGATTCAGCTTTTAAAAAAGAAATCCTGCCATTTGCAACAACCTGGATGAATCTGAAAGACATTATGCTAAGTGAGGTAAGTCAGACACAGCAAGACAAATGACCTCACTTATAGGTGGAATCTAAAAGTTGAGTGCTGCTAGTGTTGCTCAGTGGTTGAGCGTGGACCCATGCACCAGGAGGTCACCGATTTGATTCCTGGTCAGGGCACATGCCCAGGGTTGCAGGCTCGATCCCTAGTAGGGGGTGTGCAGGAGGCAGCTAATTGATGTTTCTATCTCTCCATCCCTCAACCTTCCTCTCTAAAATAAAAAATAAAAAATATTTAAAAAATAAATTTAAAAAAACAAAGCTGAAGTCATAAAACCAGAGAGTAGAATGGTGGTCCCTGAGGGTCAGGGACCAGGAAGATGTTGGTCAAAGGGCACACTTCCAGTTATAAGAGTAAGTCATGGGGATCTAATGTACAGTGTGGTGACCAACGTTAACAATACTGTGCTGTGTTCTGACAGCCACTAAGTGGTCTCACCACACACACAAAGGACACATTACCCATAAACAAGAGGGGGAAAGTGCCAACAGAAATGGACATACAGAAGACCTGGCTGTTAAAATTAAATGGCAAGGACAATAAAGTTACTGCTATAAGTCCGTTAGAAGAAAATGGGGCAGGAAGGTGAAAAGATGGATTTCAACCAAGAAGTAGAAACTACAAAGGGAGAAATGGAAACTAGTACTAAAAATATCTACAAAGAATTTACTGGATAGATGAAGAGCAGATAAAACACACAAAAGAGAAATAACAGATGCTCTTTGACTTATTATGATGGGATTACATCCCAATAAACCCATCATAAGTTGAAAATATTTTAAGTCGAAATGCATTCCAAACATCACAGCTAACCTGGCCCACCATGAACATGCTCACAACATGTATAACCTGCACTTGCCACCCTACCCAGAATCACAGGAGAGGCTCATACCGCACACTGCTAGCCCAGAAAAAGATAAAAATTCAAAGTACTGAATGAGTATCACTTTTGCACCATCATAAAGTTGAAAAATCATAAATCAATCCATTGTTCAGTTAGTTACTCTCAGTATATCCAAAGATAGTAAAATAATCCAAAAAATAAAAAAACAGAACAGAGTATCAGAAACCTGTGGGATCATGTATAATAGTCCTACGTATAGGTATCTGAAGCACTGGGGGGGAAAGAGAAAATGGGCCGAAAAAACAAACAAACCCAAAAAAACTAACAAAAAAAATGGAAGACATAAAAGCAGGAAAGTTTCCAAAATTGATGAAAGATATAACTCAAAGATCTAAGCAGCTCAGCAATGTACAGCAGGATGTATACAAAGAAAACCACACACCATCATCAAATAACAAATATAAAGAACAAATTCTTAAAAGCAGCCAGACAAAAGGATACCTTACTTTGAAGGGAACAATGCTGACAACTCAGCTCTCATCAGGAATGTCTTTAAAATCCAGTCACCTTGCTTCATGTGTTTTGAAAAGCCTGACGACAAATTCTCTTGATTTGGTAAATTGTTTTGTCTTCTTACCTGTAGATCCTGAGGATTATCATCTTTAAAACAGAATCATTTTACTAGGCTCTGTCATGTACATGATGGTTTTCTAATGTCCCCAGGTGTACCTTCACCTTGGAGACTCAGGCCTCTTCTCTACCCACTGGTAGATGGAATGTTTCCAACACCAGTTCTGATTTTCTTCAGAGACTGGAATGACATATCCTGCCTTCTGTTTGCCGTCACCGCCACCTCCGATGCCTCACCCTTCGTGGTCCTCTCTTCATGCTCTTGTTCTTCTGCTTCCAAAGCCCTTCCTCAAACCTTTCTGAGTCTTGGCACCTTGCATTTTATTCTTTGTTTCTTAAATAATTTCTCAGATTTCCTGAGTTCAAGCCGCTGTTTCCAGTTTTTTCTTGCCCATTTCTGCCATTAGTTTATGAATTTCTAATCCAAGATGCTTTCACACCGTCAAGTGCTATTGGGGGCGAGTCTGGCTGTTCTCCTGGGCTTTGCGGTTTCCACCTTGGGAGGTGGGTTTCCCATCTGCAGGTGGGAGGACCACATTCTGGATTCCCTAATTCCTTTGCCTCTGACCAGCCCTCCTGCCTGCATGCCCCACGAGACCTGTAGAGGGGCAGGAGTGAGCAGGAGGCCAAGATCCCACAGGAGAAGTGGGAACAGGGTGTTGAGCACACTTGGTCTATCTTCTGGTGGTTCTGTGTTATCTGAGGAGAAAATGCTGGGCCAGTCAGTTAAGAGTCTGCCATTGTCTTCAAGACCTGGAAATCCCATTAAACTTTTTCAAGGATGTTGACTTTTATCATTGCTTTGTTGGCTACTATCTGAGTCTGCTAGGGTGGCCCTGAGCAGCTCAATCCACAGACGTTTCTCACAGTGGAAGAGGCTGCAAGCCTGAGGTCAAGGTGCCAGCAGGGCTGTTCCTGGTGAGGGTACCCCTCCTCCTGGCTGCCTTCCTGCTGCATCCTCACATGGTGGAGAGCGAGCCCTGGCCTGTTCCTCTCCTGACAAGGATACCAATCCTGCCGTGGAGGTCCCACCCTTGAACCTCATCTAACCCTGATCACCTCCCAAAGACCCCACCTCATAACACTATCCTCTGGGGCAGTGGGTGTCAACCCATGAATGTGGGAAGACACATTCAGTCCACAGCCACCCAGTTGTCCTGTCGGCACTCACAGCCTCTTTCCGCTCGCTCAGTGCTTGGGTGCACTCAAGACATCATTCTGCCTGACCAGCGTGGCTCAGTGGTTGGGCCTCGAACTATGAACCAACCAGGAGGTCACAGTTTGATTCCCCGTCAGGGCACATGCATGGGTTGCAGGTTCATCCCCAGTGGAGGGTGTGCAGGAGGCAACCAATCAATGATTCCCTCTCATCACTGATGTTTCTCTCTCTCTCTCCCTCCCTCTCCCTTCCTCTCTGAAATCAATAAATTAAAAAAACAACTTACCATCCTGATATAACAAGTACCTTGTTTCTTCTGGAAAGCAAGCCACTTAATGTTTTATTCTATGTGTGCATAATTGGCGAGGTCACCTGCTGTTCTACACTTGTGATCTCTCCCTTTCTTGTCATTCAGTAACAGTGGGGGTTTTTGCCTACCCACCAAGAATACAACCAAATCCAGCTCTTACACTCACTTTAGTTGTTCCTTTGTTCCTGACCATCCATTCTTCCCTGGCTACCCAAATCCTCTTTAGACACCACCTCCTAGGCTGTCCCTTCCCAGGGATGCGGGCATTTGAACTGCTGCTCGTCTCAGCAACGCCCTCTCAGAAAAGACCGGACACTATACTCAGAACTGGTTTCATTTTCCTTTATTTTTTTAAAAAAGCCCCTAAGTTCTATGGCTTCCAGGAAGCATCAGAGAAACAGAAGTGCCATTTCTGTACACTTTGTAAAGCAACACCTAGATGCACACACCTCCGCCAATGCCCCAGCGGCTCCGCCCGCCCGACTGACTGCCTGGCCTCGGCCGCACCTGTGGGCTGAGACGGGGCTCTAAGGCGCTTGTTTCCTGCGGCTCAGTGACACTGGGCACAGACACAAGAGGCCCTCACACCGGGCACAGCCCTGGCCTAAGTGGCCACACCGGTGGCCGCCCCAGGCTCCAGGAGCAGGTGCAGCAGAACACCTGTGGGCCACACCGTCCAAGCTTTGGTGCAGCATTTTGGTTGGGGTGCCGCTCCCACCGCGCCTTCCCCTTTGGTTTGGGGAGGCCCAGAGCGGGCTCACCCCTGGCAGCAATGCCCCACAGCGCCCCCTCGAGAAAATGGCCTTTGGATAGAGGGAGACGAGCTAGACTTTATGACACTAATGGGGCAGGCAAGCTGGACGGCGCGGTGGCCGGGGCCTCCAGGTCACACTACTCACTTCAGCAGACATGGCGAAGGGGCGCAGGGCAGACGGCCGTTGTGTTTTCTTTTCCTTGTTTTAAATAGTTAATGCTCTTGGAAGGGAGGACTAGACACAGGTGTAGAAATTTCGGCCAAAGTCTTATGTGAAGGAAGTAACCCACGAGGGGTGAGCAGCTCCGGGCCACAGTCTATGTCTTGGCTGTGGGCCATCCAGACGAGCTCCTCCAGGAGCTGCAGCGGAGGGTGTGGGAACCACCGCCAGGGTCACTTGTGCCTCTGCAGTGATTTCCTCTTTCTCCTCTTGAAGAAACAGCAGCACCTGGGGAGGGTGAGAGTGGGAAGTGGACACAGGTTGGGAGGGACAAGTTGGGTGCAGAGTAGAAAGGAGGTATCAGCTGGACCCAAGGCATCTCAGCCCCCAGACGCTGCCCAGGGTCTTACTTGGTGTCATCTGCCACCTCTACCTCTGCAGGCGCTGTGATGGGGGCGTTAGAGTGACCGGCAGTGGGATCGTCAGCATTCAGCTCCCCATTGGTGGAATTCAGTGCCTGGGTGAGTGGGTAGCAGAGAAGTCACGTGGGCTGTGATCTCCACCCCCCGCCCTCCCAGGGTTGTTGGGGTCCTTGGCCTGGCACCTCACCTGGTTTTTGCTGTATAGCTGGGCTTTATCCCTAGGCTGAGTATGCCCAGGCAGGTCGGTGTGAACTGTGCCAATGGGCGTAGGCTGCAAGGAGGGCAGGACAGGGTGCTGAGGCTGGGCACCACTCCACCCCTATGAACCAGGGTCCTACCTGAATCTGCACCAAGGCTCCAGGTACTTGGGTCCTCCTCCAGCTCAAGGCACAACCCCCAGGTCTAGGGTCCCACCCTCCACATTCAGGGTCTCACCCCCCACATCTGGGGTCCGACATCCCCAATGCCCTGGGACCCCCTCAATGCCCTGGGCCCCCACATCCAAGGTAAAGCCCTCAAGTCCAAATCTTTCACAATTCC
Source organism: Myotis lucifugus (assembly GCF_000147115.1). Lineage (NCBI taxonomy): Eukaryota > Metazoa > Chordata > Mammalia > Chiroptera > Vespertilionidae > Myotis > Myotis lucifugus. The sequence continues at coordinate 1,103,332 of NW_005871390.1, forward strand.
AGGGCCCCGTCCCACATACCAGGGGCTTCCCCGCCAGTCGTACTCGTAGTCAAACACAAAGCCGCTGCGGTCGAAGAGGTCTGTGAAGAGCTTGCGCAAGTAGTCGTAGTCAGGCTTCTCGAAGAAGTCCAGGCGCCGCACATAGCGCAGGTATGTGGCCATCTCCTCTGAGAAGAGCCCAGCAGGGCTGGGGGTGGATGTGGGCAAGGGGGCGGGGATACGTGGGGGGTGGGGGAGGACGGCCGCGGCAACAGGGACAGCGAGGGCAGAGAACACAGCACTGGCTGGGGAAAGCCCTTACCTGGGTGGCTCTCGCAGAGCACCTCAATGGGCGTGGCCCGCTTGGTGTCCCCGATCTTCTGGTAGCGCTCCTTGAGCGTGTCCGCCTGCAGGCAGAGTGGTCAGCAACATCACTGGGAGCCATGACCCACCCCACACCCCCACATGCCCTGGCTCACCTTGAGCCCCTGCCAGGGCAGACTGCCACGCAGGAAGTACATGAACATGTGGCCTAGCGCCTCCAGATCGTCACGGCGGCTCTGCTCTGAGGGGAAACAGCAGGTCAGCAGGGGAACAGCAGGTCAGTGCATTCCCCCCACCTCCCCAATCCCCGCCCCTGTGCCCCTTACCCTTGCCCAGGTGTGTATTGATGCTCATGTAGCGCGCTGTGCCCGTCAGGCTCTTGTGCTCGCGGTAGGGGATGTGCTTCTTGGTCTCCGGGTCGATGTACTCCTTGGCCAGGCCAAAGTCGATGATGTGGATGGCATGCTGCCGCTTGCTGCCCGGCCGCCCCACCAGGAAGTTCTCGGGCTTCACATCGCGGTAGATGAGGCTCTTGGTGTGCACATACTCCATGCGCGTGATCTAGGGGCAGTGGGCAGGTGTCTCCATCTGCCTAGGTCCTGCCGGGTCCCTCCCGCAGCTCCCTTCCCCAGGCTCCGCCCCACTCCTCTCCCTGCCACATCCCACCCTGCAGCCAGGGGTCCCATAGCCCGCACCAGCTGGATGGCGATCATGAGCACAGTCTTGAGCGTGAATGTGCGGTCACACAGATCGAATAGGTCCTCCAGGCTGGGCCCGAGCAGCTCCAGCACCATGGCGTTGTACTTCCCGCACGGGCCAAAGTAGTAGACCTGAGGGACACCCTCTGCGGGTGGAGCATGCACAGATGCCTAGGGGGCCTGCAGCAGGCCCCCACTGTCCCCACGCCCGCCCTGCACTGCCCCCTGCGTGGCGGTACCTGTGGAGCTGAGCTGCTTGTAGAAGCGGTATTCCAGGTGCAGCTGCGGTGCCCTCGACTTGATGGGCTCCTGGAGGGATGGGGGGGGTGGAGGGTTACCTGGGGTGTAGCACTGCCCCTCCTCCTGCCCCAGGCCCCACATGGGGATAGTTTCTGCTGTGTGTGAAGAACCTGGACTCACCAATTTGATAGCTACGTATTCATTTGTATAGAGATTCTTTCCTGTGGAGGAGAGAGAAGTCAGCACAGCAAGGCCACTCAGCCCCATTCCTCCTCCACCCAAGCAGGAAGGAGACCCTGCATGACCTACCCCCTCCAAGGGGAACCTTCTGTTCCCCGGTAGCCCCCTTGAGGTTGGCCCTGTCCTCCCAGGTCCTGGGAGTGAAAAGGATGCCTGCAAGATATCCGCACCCCTTTAGGTGTCTCCATCTGCCCTGAACCCTCACATCTTGGGCTCCCACCCTATCTTACTGCTACTCTCTTCTCTATAGCCTCTGCCCACCACCATCTATGTACTCCAGATCCCAGCCCCCACCAGCCCCATCTAGCTCACCCAAGCACTCCCCCTAACCCCGCCTCCACCACTCAAGCAGCTATCCCCACAAGCACACCAATGTGCCCCAATTTTCCCATCAAAAAATGGAACATGGCCCTTCTCAACACCCACTGCAACAATGGGAACCAAAGACATCCATATCCCCTAAGCATCTCCCACCCCCCCATCACTCCATCCCCAGGACCCCCATGGGTGGTCTCCTCAATGCCTCTACATGGGTCCTGTAGACAGGTGGCAAATAGTCAGGACCAGTCCCTCCGATGCCCATCCATCGGGTCCCTCCTACCAGTGGACCTCACTCTGCCTCCCCTCCCTGCCCCCCAACCATCCAACCATCCAACCATGGTTCATTCCAGCACCTTCCTCCCCTCCCCTCCGCCCATGACGGTGGAGTCAAGGCCACTGGCCAGAACCCACCCTACCCCAAGAGGTTTGTCATGACATGCAGAGGACTTACCCCAGGTGCCCTGTGTCTTCCTCCTGCACACACATCCCCCCCCACAACTTCCAGGCTGGCTATGTCAGATTAGAGCCTGCCCATGGTGCCAGCAGGCAAGAGCCAGGCTGGCTCCCCCAGGTAACAGAGCCCAGCAGGCCAGGGTGGAAGACCTGCCCCCTCTCAGGTTAGAAAGATCACCTGACGCAGGCCTTACTGAGCCCACCCACCAGGACCTGCAGGTGCCCACAGAGGAAGAGCTAACACCCAACCTCACAGAACTGCTTTTCACCTGTTATAGTCTCTAACGCCAGCAGAGTCCCAGATGGTCCAGCCACTACTGCTGGGTGACCTGCCGCATAAACAAGGGGCCACCCCAATCCAGCCCCTTGTGTGCATTTGAGAGTTACTGCGCACGGTGCTGTGTACACCGTACCACCATCTCTGGTCCAACGGCCCCTCCCAGTGTTGTCCTGTCCTTTGTCCTGAGACTACCATCACCGGGTCCTGAACACCACACACTGTGTGTCCGCACCTCTAGGCCTCCCCTTACTCTGCCTGCTGCAGCTGGACAGTCAGGGTGCCATCTTCACTCTAGCTATTCCTGCCCCACCCACGTGGCGGCAGACACCAATGTGTTCCACCTCAGAGGTTGATGCCAGGGTTCCCCACAGTGTTAGTCTGCTCCACTGGTCACAGTCACTGCCTTCTGTGTGCCGAGGTGTCCACACTACCGTGGCACCCAGCCGTGGGTGTGTCTTCTGCTCTGCTGTGACTATTCTAGGTCCTTGGTTTCCATGGTGGTTCAGAGTCAGCTTACTGACTTTCTCAGAGCCCTGAAGGGTGTCCTGGTGTCTGCAGCCAAACCGGAGGAGGTAACATCTCATACTGAACTGTCCCATCCACCCCTGGGAATGAACTCCCAGCGATGTTCTGTCGCTCTGAGAGAGCTTGCCCAATCTTTGTTAGATTTATTCCAGGAACATTTGAAGAGTTTTGGCATTCTTACTACTGGCATTGTTTTTCTTTTCACAGACACCCATTAGAAGGAAAAGGGAGCCTCCTTTTAGTCCTGGTTCTTGGGTTTTGTTAAAAAATAAGTGTCCCTCCTGTGTTTTCATCCCACCATTTTTAAAAAAAATATATTTTTATTGATTTCAGAGAGGAAGGGAAAGGGAGAGACAGAAACATCAGTGATGAGAGGGAACCATCGATTGGCTGCCTCCTGCACCTTGGACTGAGGCTGTAACCCAGGCATGTGCCCCTGACTGGAACTGAACCAGGGACCCTTCAGTCCGCAGACCGACGCTCTATCCACTGAGCCAAACCGACAAGGGCGACCCCACCATTTTTTTATGGAAGCTTTAAACACAGAAAAACAGAAGGAACTGTTCAGTGAACAGCTACATCCTCACTGCCTATATTACACAATGAACAATTTGCTATCTGTTCTGTTGCATATCTATCAGTCATGAATCTCTCTGATTTGTAGATACTCCAGCCTGCAGGTCAAGTTCTATCTATAATAATAAAAGCATAATATGATAATTAGACCGGACGACCTTCCAGACGAAGCCGAAGCCGAAGCGGCGGGGCTGAGGCAGAGGTAGCCGCCACAGCGGGGAGCCAAGCCCCTTGCACGAATTTCGTGCATTGGGCCTCTAGTGTGTACATATAGTTCTTGTTTACCCTGTGGGAAGTGACATTTACCAAGAAATGCACACATCTGAAGGGTGCCATCTGATGAGCTTTGACCAATGCATGTCCCTCGGCAACCCCTACCCTTATCAAAGCACAGAATGTCCCCACCACTCACACCCCTTCTTGGACCACCCCCACCTGCACCAAGACAGAATCATCTGGTGTGTTCTCCCCTCCTGGTTCCTTTCACATGGCATGATGAATTCCTGTGCTGAGGCATGTCCGTGGTTCCTGGTGACAGCTGAATGAAGCCTTACCCCATCAAGGGGACCTATCCGGTCAGCATGGGGACACGTGGGTTGTTTCATTTTCTGTTATAAGCAGAGCTGTGGAGAACGTTGCCTATGGGCCTTTCTGTGGGCAGGCTAGTCACTCCTCTAGTAGGTTTGCTGGCTTGTACTGCCAATGTGGGTGCCTTCTGTGCTTCCCGGCCATTTGTCTGCTTATGCAGTGTCTGTTCAAATCTCTTGCCCATTTTTAATTGGAATGTCTGTCCTTTTATTATCAAGTTGTCGTCCTTTCACGTATCCTGAACATCAGCGCTTTGTCAAATGGTGCTCTGAAAATATTTCTTCCCAGTCGGTGGTTTGCCTGTTCTAGCTCACAACGCTTTGTGAAAGATATTTTAAACATTCATGAAGTCTAACCGATCCTTTATGGTAAAAGGTCATTTTATTCTGTCCTGTTGAAACTTCATGTTTTGACTGCATATGAATTCTAGGAGAGCCAACGTCCTTGGAGTCCAGCCTGAGCTTAAAGTGAGCACGCACATGTGTTTGTGCACACGCATCGGCATCTGAAGTCTGGGTTTATAGACTTCTGGGGGAGTTCAGGTGCTCTGGGCTCTGAGAGCCTCACCAATGCTCATGTTATCAGTTTGACCTATGCATGCAGAAGGCGAGAGAATCTGCAAGGCCTAGCAGAGAACAACTCCTACGGGGCTATGAACAGGAAGAAGATTCCAGAGGCCACACAAGATGGGAAGATACTAGAGATGCAGTCATCCAGAGCAGAGAGGCCTCCCTGAACTTCCCCGACCTTAGGCTAAGAACCCAGAAAGCCCACATGTGGAAAGAGGGGCAACTCCAGCCCTTGAGTAATGTCTGCTCTCTCAGCCCATCCTAACAAAACCAAAATCAGTCCCTGATGGAGTCAAGATAAGTCTTAAGACGAACCTCAACCCAGACTTAAAAGTCCGCGACATGTGGCATCCACAATGTCCAACATACAGTAAAACATTACCAGACACGAGAAAAATAGGACTGCAAAAAGGAAAAACAAAGTGAAATGCACCACATACGTAGGCATTTATAACAGTTACAGGTTCAAGGATTTAAAGAAAGAATGGGCAAAATAAACAAGCAGATGGGAAGTCTCAAGAGAACAGGATGGGAGTCAAATGGAAGTGAAAAATACTGTGAATGAAATAAAATATTCACTAGATGGCCCCAACAATAGATTGGACACTGCAGAGAAAAAGAAGGGTGAACTTACAGCAGGGCAATAAAAACTATCTAGACTGAAGCAAAGAGAGAAAAAGACAGAAGAACATGGAAAAGAACTTAAGGAACTATGAGACAGCATCAAACACTCCTAACATACATGTCATTGGAGTCTGAGAAGACAGTAAACTGAGGCAGCAAAAACACGATGAAATAATGGCCTAAGTTTTTCCGAATTTAATTAAAAAGTGTCAATATACAGATCCAAAAAGCCCAATGAATCCCAAGCAGGATAAATACAAAGAAAACCACACCTAAACGATGCAGAATCAAAATTTGAAACCAAAGAATATCTTCACAACAGAGAAAAAGACACATATCTGAGAACAATGCTCAACATTAGTTATCAAGAAAAAGCAAATAAATCCCAGAGACAGCACTTCACACCCACTAACAAGGAAAAAAGCCTGACAACCCCAACTGTTGGCGAGGATATGAGATAACCAGACTCCCATATGCCACCTGAAGGAGAATAAAGTGTACAACCACTCTGGAAATCGGTCTGGCAGTTTCTCTTAAGACATACGTCCCCCGTGACCCAGTGCTTTTAACAAAAACACTCATACACAAGATTTGGAGAAGGATGCTCAGGACAGTTTTATTTATAATAGCCAAAATCTGGGCATAGCCAAATATCCCTGAGCAGGAGAACGGATGAACAAAATGGGGAACAATCATACAAATGGACAGAGTAACAAAGAGCGACTAGCTATAGACACACATGACAACATGGATAGTCTCAAAAACGCACTGAGCAAAAGAAGCCAGGCAGAAAAGAATATATACTCCATTTAAAAAAAAGTTTCAAGCCAAAAGCCGCTACACCTCCCCAGACCCTTTTATATGCCCACACATCTTTCTGTGCAGACCTGGACTGTTTAGGCTGCTGCTCCAAACACCAAAGAACAGGACCCATGATGATGTCTGAGTCCACAAAGCTGTATAGCCCTCCCCAGCCCCACAGGCTTCAGATCAAGACTGGGCCCAGGGACATGTATGTGCACACACATGTACACCCTACCAGGGCAGCAGGGCAGCTCTGTCAGGGGAAGCTGAAGAGTTGGCCACCATGCTGCCCAGGTCCCTCTGTGCAGGCTGAGTGAGCCTGTGGGGCCCCGTGCTCTGGGAAGGTGTTTGTCTCTCCTCACCCACCACAGTCTTAGTTAGCCGAGTGCCTGTCCTGCATGCCCTTCCCACCAGCAGACAGAGTTGGGCCCCAGCCCCTGATGGTACATGGACTCAGAAACCCCAAACCTGGGGCTGCCCACAGCTCCTGACAAACAAATGCTAAACAGTGCAACCGCTTAGACACTGGAGGCTTCTATGTCGGCTCTCCCATATGTGGACTTGGATCCCCAACAGAGCTGTTCCTCAGACACAAAGGGGAGAGGTCAGGAGTCTACCCCTCTTCCCAACCTCCTCCTCGGGGAACAGAAACACACACACACACTTACCTGTGACCTGATCGCAATAATCAGGGAGGTCATCTGCAAGTGACTGCGAACTCATTGGGCAGCCTTCCCCCACCCCATCCCCTGAATGCAAATGAGCGGGGCTCACCTAGCCGGAGCTCCCCGAAGTTGCCACAGCCTATCTTCTTCCCGACCCGGAAGTTGGGGCCCACCATCAGGACCCCCGAACTGGTCCCCGAGTTCCGGACGCTGTGGCTGGTCCGGCCACCGGCCTTGGACATTCTCCGGCCCTCCTCCGACTCCCCTTTCCCTCCTTTCTTGTCAAAATCCATAAGTTTGTGGTACCCTGGCCTCTCCACGGTGACTCTGCTGCTGTACAAATCCCGGGTCTATGGAGACCTGAGGTCACGGGCGGCTCTTTGGGGCTAGCACACCATGGCACCTGGCGGACTCCTGGCTAATGAGATGTGGGTGCTCGCGAGGGCCAGGCCGTGGAACTCATCTCGGTGGCCTCAAAGTTGCACGCAGGGGGAGGACACATTCTGCTGACAGGTCCCGCCACCTCAAATCTTGTGGCTCCCAGCTGGGGGGAAAACAGAGACACAGGTTAAAAGATTGAGACCCACCTACCCACCTGCCCATAATACAGCCCAGGGTCCAGAGCACAGCCTGGCACGGTGGCATTAACTAACAGGGCTGGCACAGCAGGATGGCATTCTGGAAAGACCTCTGAAGGCACAAGCGGGACCTGTGACTTTCTGAGGGGCAGAGGCCACGGTGAATTCCATGTATCAAGGTAGTAAAGATGCTCATTGTTGAGTGCTGGCCCACAACACAGCTCAAAGACAATTGCACTGGGAAGGGTGAATTCTAATCAAGTGACAGAGGCCCCAGAACCAGGCAGGGAGCCCCAACTTGGATGCAGAAAGGAGCAAGGGCCACCCTGCCCACAGCCCCTCCCCCCAAGCGAAGGGGTCATTCCTCTGAAGAAGGAAGAGGAGAGACCGCAGAGCCCCCTCCTCGCCACTGACTGAGGATCTGGCCAGCTACTGATGGGAGTAGTAGTGACTTGGACATGGTGACACCATGAGGCCTTGGGGGCAAGGACCCCAGGGGGATCTCAACCCATGACCTGGGGCTCCCTCACCCTGAGGCCAGAACAGGGCCCTGGGGATGATGAAAGAGAACAAAGTGGGGGCCTCTGAGAACCAGGCCAAGGACAGAGCCCTCTGTCAGCCCTTGGCTTTGGTTCTGGGAACAGCTGGCCCAAGCCTCAGAGCCAGAAGGAGCAGGCACCTCATAGAGGGGAATCCCAGCCACATGTTCATAGACTACAAGACAGCAGGGACTCAGAGTGCAGTGAACACACACACCTTCCCGTGCTCTCACACACGTGTGCACACTCCCTCCTGTGCTTACACACCCACATGCATGCACACCCCTCCCCATGCTCACACATGTGCATAACTCACACGTGTCCACACCCTCCCATGCTTGGCAGTCCTCTCAAGAGGGACCACACGCATAACCAGGCACAAGGAGGTGCCTAACCTGCATGTGACCCTTGGACCTGAGCACAACCAACAGGAGAAGGGTCACAGCCCCACAAGCATGGAGACTCTGTGTATGTGCCAAACCCACCTGGCCCCAGCCGGCTATGGGGAGACAGCAGCCAGCCAGGACTACAGAGTCATGCTGCCCTCCCTGAGCCCACAACATTACCCCAGTGACCCCTACCGCAGTGTGTCTGGGCCCCACGCAGCCCTCTTACACAGGGCAGATATGCAGACACTGCCTGCAGGGACAATGGGCATAGGAAGGCAGGTGAGGGGCCTGACCCTTCCCCAAGGACACCAGCCCCTGCTCACCCCACAAACAAGAGCTCACCCCACCCACCAGCCACATGGGGGCATTCTGGGTCCTCTCCCGGATGCTCTGAGCCAGATGGGACCTGCAGGGGGATAGCAAAGTGAGTCAAGCACCTGCCTGAGGGAAGAGAGTCTGAGTCAGGGCTAGGACCAGAGCTGAATGCCCAGCCCAGCACACACCTGGACAAAGCAGGTGACCTAAAGCCTCAGTCCAGGCCCAGGAGTTAAAAGCAATTATCCTGGAGGAAGGCACCTCTCATTCCTCCTTCATCCTCAGCCACACCAGAGTGGCCCCCAATTCACCCCCCAGCTTCCCCAACAGAGGGCAGGCCCTTCACAGGTGTGGGCTCCGTTTGGACCCGCATGGCCACATTCAATTCCACGCTGACACAATCCCCAGGCAGTCCCTGGAAGCTGCTGTCCTGCCTGTGTCCACACTGAGTGGGTCTCATAGATTCATGCTCCACGTCAGGGCCCTGCTTCTCCACCAATGCGCACCTCAGGTGAGTTACCTGCCCTGTTCTTTTTGGGGTCCTCCATCTTGTCAGGGCCAGGGGCTGGGACCCCTGCAGGGGCCCCTTCTCTGACCATCTCCAGTCAGTGATGTCACAGTCCCTGGCTGACATCACTAGCACAGCCCCAGACCAGAGCCAGAGCAAGTCTAAGGAAGGTACAGGAGCCTCCTTCCCACAGTGCACAGTGGGCCCTGTGGTGAGTGTAGCCCTGGAAGCACCAAGACTCAGATGATCCTGGCTACAGCCCCTTCTCGGCAACTCCGGACACATATGTTCCCGTGTTCCCCCACATCAGGGACCTACCTCTGCACTCAGTGACATGGAGAGGCAGGGCCTCCTCCCCAGGATTCACCTGGGCCCAGGAACACGGCACCCCAGGAGCCATGAGCACCCAGTGTGTCATGTCCTGGCATCTAAACATCAAAACTCGAGGGACCCAGGAGACCTGCCCACCCTGGGGCTGTAGCTGAGAAGTCCCAGGGCACCTGCAACATCGTATCATGGCAGAGAGGAAGGAAGTACCCCACAATGATTGCACAGGAACCAGCCACGCAGCCCCTGGGGACAAGGCCAGTGTCAAAAAGGATTAAGCAGAAATGGGTCTTTAAACATCAAGTTACAGACAAAGGGAGAAGAGACAGCTGAACCTGGGAGAAGTGCCATCAGCAAGCAGATGGACACAGGACTGAGTGTGCCAAGCAGGTGGTCCGATCAGTGATCTGGGGTGTGAGCACCAGTCAGTGCCGCCCCAGAGGGCGTGCAGAGTTCCTGCCTGAAGTCCTGACTAGGACCCGATGGAGGAAGGAGCTGTCCCCCTGTGAGAAGGGACAGCTATCACTGCACCCATCATGGAAAGGTGGACTAGACACATCGATGTTCTTGGGAGAGGGCCAGAGATCACAGGGGATGGTCACGAGGTGGCAGGATGCTCTCACACAGTTCAGGTAAAGCAAACACAGCCACAGGTGGCAGTGAGCCCACAAGGAGCACAGGGCATCAGGTACTTTTCTTGCATGCTTTCAACAGACTTGAAATGTTTTCAAAATTAAGATTACAAAAAGGCAAGGTTGCTGCTACAAACTCTGCAAACTCAGACCACAGCAACCAAAGTCAAGCAACAGTCTTGGTGTGGCAGCTCTGGAACTATACTGACTGCAGGTACTGGCTCCAGAGAACCTGCTGCAGAGAAAGGGAGGGGACTGAGTTTGCTGGGCAAATGCTGGTAACCTGGACTGGGTCGGGGCCTGGGGGGTGGGATGGGTAGTACTGTACCCTCTCCACATTTGGTACATCTGAAAATTTCCACCTAAAAAGCTGAAAGGAAAATGAGGGCTGGGGGAGGAAGGAAGCTGGGGGGTGGCCGCTGACAGGCCGCTTGGCCCCACAGTGCACAGTGGACCCAGCTGTGAGTGTAGCCTTGGAAGCACAAGGGATATGAGCTTGAAGACAGACACTGGTGGTGCTGCCTGGGGCTGGCACACATGGGCCCGGACAGAGCATGTGTGCCACATTCCAGCATCTCGGAGTGTGCTGACAGCACTGGCCTCTCCCCAGAGACGTGATCAAGCCCTCATTCACACCTGGTTCTAAGCTAACTGTCCGTCAAGGGGACAGGGGTGTCCCATCTCATTTGACGGTACCTGTGCGCCCCTCATCCTGGTCAGGCCAGGCCCAGCCTGGGCACTTCTGCTACCCAGAGTAACTATGGTTCCAGCACCGTATCAGTCCTTGATGTGAACTGAGATGTGTCCCCAACAAAATAGGTCCTAACCCCGGGTATCTGGGCATGTGACCTTATTTACAAATTAGGGTGGGTCCTAATCCGTGACTGGTGTCCTTCTGAAAAGGAGATAGAGACACACAGGAAAGGAAGAGCACGTGACAATGGAGGCAGAGATGCGCCACAAGCCAAGACACTCTGGCAGCCACTGGAAGCTGGGAGGCAGAAGGACACCCCTCCCCCGCAGCCTTAGGAGGGAGCACAGCCCTGCGACACCTCGATTTCGGACTTCTGGCCTCAAAGAACTTCTCAGTGGAGACACCTGACCAGCACCTTGGCAGGGAGATAAGAGTCAGGGTCAGCAGTGGGGAGCCATGGGGACAGCAGAGACCCTGAGGTGACAGATAGCCAGGGCACACCCTTCAGTGCAATGAAGAAAAAAAAAATACACCAGAAAACCCAGACTGGGGACGTCCTGCAGGACACGACGGTCCAGGGCATCCACACTGGAAAGAGGGGAAACCATGTCAATTAGAGGGGCCTAAGGGATGTGACAACTGATGGTCCTGTGGGATCCTGATGGAGTCCTGGGGCAGAGAGGCCATCAGGGGAAACTGAGGAAATCTGAGTAAGCATGGACTTTAGTTATTAATGACATCTCAGTCCTGGCTCATCAGCTGTGACAAGGTACCACACTGACAGAAGATGGGGGGACTCAGCAATCAGCATCAGCTTCACAGTAATTCTGTAAATCTAAGATTGTTCTAAAATAAAGTTTATTTTTAAAAACCTAAACCTCGGCCCTGGCTGGGGGCTCCATTTGTTGGAGCGTCGTCCCATACACCAAAAAGTAACAGGTGCGATTCCCAGCCAGTGCCTAGGTTTCGGGTTTGATCCTTAGTCAGGGCGCATATGGGAGGCAACCAATTGATATTTCTCACATTTATGTTTTTTTTCTTTCTAAAAATCAATAAAAACATATGCTAGGGTGAGGATTAACAACAACAACAAAAATTTCAAACTTCCATCTTCAGCAGCTTCTTCCTGTCCCTCCCTCAAGCTCAAGTGTGGTGCCCACTCATTGTCCCTATGCAAATGTCACCACTGAAGCCACCCTACCCTTGAACCCCTCTGCCATGGGGCACCACGTATGCAGTCACTGTGTACCTGCCCCCAAACCATAAGCTCCTCAAAGACACAGCAGCCTTTTGTGCGGGCAGCATGCAGGAACTCAGAGACTGGTGAACAAATGATATAAAATAGACCAAAAGATCCAAGAGAAAGTAGGCAGAGGAGGTATAGATGGCCTCACAGATGCACATGGCTCTGCCTTTCCAGTACGACATGCAGATTAACAGAAAGGCTCTCACTTCTCAGCCTGTTGGGGTTAGAAAAGAAGTAACATTCAGTAGTGCTGACAGTATGGGAAATGTGGACTTTGATTTAAAAGAAAACACTGACATTTTAGGTAAATGAGGTTTTCTTTCCCGGGACACATAACCCCGGAGCGGGGGTGGGAATCAAGGGGCCAAAGAGCCGCATGCGGCTCGCGAGCCGCAGTTTGCCGACCACTGACCCAGAGGAATGGCCAAAGCAGTACCAGTGACAGCCATGTAGGTGTAGCCCTGTCCCCACCCTCTGCAGGATAGGAAACAATCCCTGCACAGAAAGTGGCAAAGAGTGCACCCTCACAAAGCTGTCCCTACAAGTGGGCAAGAGCCCAGGAAATGGTCCCTGGGGCTGGGGCTCCAGGGCAGGACCCACCTTACTGCCTTCCCCAAGTTCTACTTTCCTCCCTCCCAGTGAGCACAATGAAAACAATGCTTTTGCATTTCCTAAAATCAACCTTGGTAGGAAAAGGTGGGTGAGGAGGATGCTCTCCGCCTCCCACCTAACAGGTGCAAAGCTCAGGAACATGCAGGGTTGGAGATCCTCACTGCCAGAAGTTCTGGTGGGACCTATGCTGGAGGAAATAAAAGGGCCCCTAAGGCACCTGCAAACTGGTCAGAACACATGGAAAGTGACCCTGCCCAGAGCTCCCTGATTTATTGGAGTGGGCCCACATCACCTCTAGGGGCCAGTCGCGCTCAAGGGACCTGACCATATACAGGAGGAAGACAGGGCCAGCCAGCTCTCTTGGGGTAAGACACCTTCAAATCAGACATGTCCCCCAGAACTGGGCAAGTCACTGGACTGAGGACCAGGCCAGGAGGGTGGCCACTGAGTCAACACAGAAGATGCTGAGTAGCCGAAACCGGTTTGGCTCAGTGGATAGAGCGTCGGCCTGCGGACTGTAAGGTCCCAGGTTCGATTCCGGTCAAGGGCATGTACCTGGGTTACGGGCACATCCCCAGTGGGAGATGTGCAGGAGGCGGCTGATCGATGTTTTTCTCTCATTGATGTTTCTAACTCTCTTATCTCTCTCCCTTCCTCTCTGTAAAAAATCAATAAAATATATTTAAAAAATAAATAAATAAAAGAAGATGCTGAGTAGCTGTCTTCCCGGAAGGGCAGCCCAGCCCAGGCCCAGCACACCTGCTGGGGACCTCACACCAGCACTCTCCTTAGGAGCCTCCCTCCCAGAACTCACCCAGAGGCCCTGGAAGCGCCACTCAGGATTGGACTGCGACCCGGCTGAAAGCAAGAGTGGGCACAGCCTGGGACAGAGGCCCTAATGGCCACGCCCCAGGGGATGAAGGTCTACAATATGCCAAGTCCCATTTATAAACACACTTGTGTTTTCAGGGATCTCAAGTGTGAATGGCACCCACCTCTTGGCTGTTGAGTGGATTTTCAAAAGCAGTGTTTATGCTTTGCTGTAAGGTTCGTTTTCTTCAATATACACACTTTGTTTTTGCTACTTAAAAAATACCAAGAACAGCCTTAGCCGGTTTGGCTCAGTGGATACACCATCAGCCTGCGAACTGAAAGGTCCTAGGTTCGATTCCGGTCAAGGGCACATGCCCAGGTTATGGGCTCGATCCCCAGTGGGGGACGTGCAGGAGGAAGCCGATCCACATGATTCTTTCTCATCATGGATGTTTCTATCTCTCTCTCCCTCTTCCTTCCTCTCTGAAATCAATAAAATTAAAAAAAAAAAAACAACCACCAAGAACAGGACGCTGGTTCTGTGGTCTTTCTTGCTGGTTCTGCTTTTGCTTACTTACAGGACCAGGTCCTGCCTCTTTCGGTCACTTAAAGACACACCTCCTTGGGAGAGCGGTCAAGGGTGCCCAGCTGCAGAACTCACCACGACCGAAAACCAAAGGCTGGCATGCTGTCTGTCTGTCTGTCTGTGAAAGTCTCAAAGTGCAGGACCTAGCCAGCGCCACCACAGTGACTGGGGCACTGGCACCTGCTCATAACTTCTGGTTTTCTGGAAAGTGCAGGGCAGAGGACAGGCAGGGTTCTGGAAACTGGTCAGGGTTCCCAGACTTTGAGAAGGCAGAGATGCCATGCTAAAGGGCCAGAGTCCAGGACAGAACGGGCTGAAGAGAAGCCACTGAAATGTGAGTTGGGGAGGGGAGGGGTGTGAGGGATATGAAGAAGTGGACCCTCATCCACGGTGGGCGGGGCGTAAAATGGTGCAGCGACTGTGGGAAATAGTCTGCAGTTCCTCAAACAGTTCAACACCGCGACATGACCCAGAAACCCAGCTACTCAATGCACACCCAAGAGAACTGAAGACACATCTACACAAACTTGTGCATAGTATTCACACAACATGATTCACAAAGGCCAAAAGGCGGATACCGCTTGAAAGTCCACCACCTGATAAACAGATAAAGAGTGTGCTTTATCCATTGGAATATACTCAGCCATGAAAGGAAGTGAAGCACTGACACTTGCTATGATGTGAATGGACCTTGGACACATGATGCTCAGTGAGAAGCCAGACACACGAGGCCACACGGCACTAGCCAGTTTGGCTCAGTGAATAGTGTTGGCCTATGGAATGAAAAGACCCACGTTCAATTCTAGTCGAGGGCACATGCCTAGGTTGTGGGCTCGATCCCCAGTAGGGGGCCATGCTGAGGCAACGATCAATGATTCTCTCTCATTGATGTTTCTATGTCTCTCTCCCTCTCCCTTTCTCTCTGAAATCAATGAAAATATATTTTTTAAAAAGGCCACACAGCATGTGATTCCATTTATGTGAACTGTCCAGGACAAGCAAATCCAGAGACAGAAAGTGGATTCATGGTTGCCAAGGGGCTGGGGATGGGATGGAGAGTGACGACTAATGGGGGACAGGGTGCCTTTTGGGGTGATGGAATTTTGGAATTAGGTACTGATTGCATAACATTGTAAATGTACTAAAAACCACTGAGGTGTCCATGTCAGTGAATCATGGTCTGTGAATTATATCTCAAATAAAAAAGAGGAGTAAATGGTATCTCCATAAAGCTGTTTAAAAGTCATAGTGAGCCCTGGCTGGTGTGACTCAGTTAGTTGGAGCGTTGTCCTGTGCACCAAAAGGTGGTGGGTTCGATTCCCAGTTAGGGCACATACCCAGATTGTGGGATCGATTCCAGGTTCCAGCGAATGTGGGAGGCAACCGATTGATGTTTCACATTGATGTCTCTCTCTCTCTCTGAAATCAATTAAAAAAACAATAATAAGTCATAGTGAGTGTGGCTCTGACTGGCAGCCTGAAGAATAGGGCCTGTCCCTATATAGATCGAAGTTCAGCGGGCACGCAGGGTGACTGCCAGAGCCACACCTCCTGCCCTTGGGTCCATGTTGAACAAGCTTCTGTCAGAAAGGAATCAGAGGTGTGTACCCATAGAAAGTAACAAGCACAGAAACTGGCAAGACAGTGGGGAGAGAAGGAGGGGCTGAGCCGTGGTTGTGTGAGTACTTGACACCAACCTGCCAGCCTCAACCCTTCCCAGAGGCCCTGGGTGAGGCCTGAGGGTACGCAGAGAGCTCCCACAACCACCCAGGACAGGTTTGGCCCCCAGGTCCAGGGGGCATGAGCTCACACAGTATACCCAAGTGCTTTAAACCTGGTCAAGATGACTGACTACACAGCTCCCACTCACCTGGGGCTTATACACATCTGTAAACACACAGGGCTCCTGTTCACCTGTGCACACATAGGGCTCACACATCAGGAGACTCAGAGAGCCAACCCCCTAGGGCACACCCTCCTTACATTGATGGACCAGGCATACTGGTGACCAGATAAAAACCTGGAGACCCCAGAGCTGCCTAGCCCTGTCTCTGGCCACAGATGCGGCAATGCAGCTTTCCCATACTGCTGAACAGGCAGCACCTTGACTTTGGTTCCCTAAGATCAGCCCTGGGGTGGAACAGTCACCAATACCAAGGCTGTATCAGAGTCACCTGAGGTGCTGCTACTTAAAAACCCAGATTTCCAGCCCCTCCTCAAGATGCTAGGGCCGGTAGCTGGATGGGGCCTGAGGACCTATGCCCAGCGAACACCCAGCAGTTGGGCTAGGAGCCACCATTCAGTTGTAAGGGTTTTACCTCCCACCTGGCTGGCCGGCCAGCCACCCACCCCAAATCAAAACCCGGACCCAGCACACTCAGCACACCCAGGCATAAACATGCAGGCTCCCTGTTACCACTAAAGCCTAATAAGCAACGAATAGCTTTTAATGTAAGTGTATCTCATGAAGTATTTGAAATATACTTATATCAAGCCATTTTGGGTTGTTTGTCTGAAACTAAATTTGGCTGAGCACCTACACTGCTGCATCTGGCCACACCTCTACAAAGCTGTTTTGCTCCCAGCATCCTCGAGCTAAAGCTTATGCGGGGAGTGTAGAACCCATGGCAGGGCTGACAGACTTCTCGGCAGGTGCCATTTTCTACTCAAATCTGTTTGTTTTTTTTAAACTGTCAATTTTTTAGAGAAAGGAAAAGAGAGAGAGAGAGCGAGAGAAAAACATTGATCAGATGTCTCCCACATGCACCTAACCAGGGATGGAACCTGCAACCTGGGTATGTGCCCTGACCAGAAATCAAACCTGCCACCTTTTCATGTATGGGACAATGCTCCAACCAACTGAGCCACCATGGTGTGGACGAAAGGGGCCATATGCTAACCTGACTAGTTCAGGGAAGGCCTGCATGGCGGTTGTGCAAACTCAAAGACCTAAAATAACCACAAAAGATGGTCTGAAAATTAAATATGTAACTACAAACAGGTTATAGTGGGTAGTCCTGTCCTAGGCCAGTATTTTCCCTGACAAAGATCAACTTAGATCTTTACTGAGCCCATTTGTCTTTTTGCCTCTAAGATAACATATCTGTGAAATGTCTGGGTAACTTGTAACTTCCCTTTTTTTTTCTAGACTCCTCGGGGCACAACAAATGGCACCAGGACATTCCCTCATTGTTATTGTTATCAAGTTAATCATCAACTGTTAATTATGTTAAACTATCCTGTATCCATCTATGTAAAAGAAGTGTATGTCCATCATTTCACTTTTTATCCTATCCCAGAGGTTTCCCGCTTTGCTTTATCCCACCTCCCTAATCTATCACCAATGAATTTCATGTAACCCACTTACATATTTTCCTTTTGATGGTAAATTTATAAAAACAAGGTATGAACTCCCCATTCTCCGGAGCATTATCTCAATTCGCTGAGGTTCTGCTTCCCAGCATATGTCGACAGTTTGGCTCAAATAAACTCACAAAATTCTTTACAGGTCTGAATGCTTTTTATGTTAACAATGGCCAGGGCCAAATCTGTGTATTTCTTAAAACCAAGCATTCCAATGAATATTTACTGTCAAAATAGTGATGAACCCTCAGTGTAAAATACACAATCAATGAAGAATAAGCTGTCTCTCACCCATTACATGTTTAAATATATTGAGTTAAGCCCTGGCCTGTGTTGTTCAGGGGTTAGAGCAACTCCTGGAACACCAAAGGGAGGTGAGTTTGACTCCGGTCAAGGGCACATACCTGGGTTGCAGATTCGATCCCTGGCCCTGGGCTCTCTCACATTGATGTTTCTCACTCTTTCCCCTTGCCCCTCCTCCCTTCCACTCTCTCTAAAAATCAGTGGGAAAAATATCCTCAGGCCCTAGCTGGTTTGGCTCAGTGGATAGAACATTGGCCTGCAGACTGAAGGGTCCCGGGTTCAATTCAGTCAAGGGCACATGCCCGGTTGAGGGCTCGATCCCCAGTAGGGGGTGTGTAGGAGGCAGCCAATCAATGATTCTCTCTCACCATTGATGTTTCTATCTCTCTCCCTCTCCCTTCCTATCTGAAATCAATAAAAATATATTAAAAAATACATATCCTTGGATGAGGATTATAAAAAATTGATTGATTGGGTTAGTTAAAATAAGTTTCACCCGTTGGTTTTTGTTTTTTAACGAGGCTAGTGGCATACAACTACCCACACAGTTCACATCCCAAGCTACCAGCATTGCTGAAGGTCTTGAGTACCTGTCCCTCCCAAGCAACTGTCACTGCCCACGAGCCAGGTACCACCGTGACCATATCAGATGGGGAAGCTGAGGCCCAGGGACTGGGAGACACCTGGAGTCCCCCTGCAGCCTGCCAAGCAAGGGGCACAAGCCACAAAGTACATTAGAGCCAGTGGGGCTGAACTCCCAGCTTTGGAGATGGACAGCAGAGCAGCTGCCCTGTCCATTATGCTCTTTGCTCTCCTAGAATAGGGAGGGCAGTCCTCTAATCAGTTCCCCAGCTGTCTCCCATCTAGCAGATGTCCTATGGGACGTGGGATGCAGTGCCCAGCCTGCATAGCAGTGGTTCTCAACCTTCCTAATGCCGCGACCCTTTAATACAGTTCCTCATGTTGTGGTGACCCCCAATTTCATTGTTACAAATTGAACATAAAGCATAGTAATTAATCACAAAAACAATATGTAATTATGTATGTGTTTTCCGATGGTCTTAGGCGACCCCTGTGAAAGGGTCGTTCGACCCACAAAGGGGTCGCGACCCACAGGTTGAGAACCGCTGCTGTATGGGAAGCCAGCGAAAGCAGGGCCTCAGGTATACCTTCACCCCTGACAGCCTAAAGGTGGGGACAAGACCAGGAGGGTGCAGAGAAGCCCAGGGGCCTCATCCAAGGAGGCAGAGCCTCCCTCAGTCCCCTCTCCACCTTCTTCCTTAGACTTCCAATATCTGGGCCCAAGAGCGGGATATCTTTTCTGGGCCCAGGGCCTGAGACCTTGGGACATCTACGGTTGTCACAACTGGGGCTGCTTTGAGGAAAGCCCTGTCCCTAGGACAGTGATGGTGAACCTATGACACGCGAACTCATTTTTTTGGTTGATTTTTCTTTGTTAAATGGCATTTTAAATATATAAAATAAATATCAAAAATATAAATCTTTGTTTTACTATGGTTGCAAATATCAAAAAATTTCTATATGTGGCACGGCACCAGAGTTAAGTTAGGGTTTTTCAAAATGCTGACACGCCGAGCTCAAAAGGTTCGCCATCACTGCCCTAGGAGGTCCTTGAGACCCAGGGTGACCTCACACACCACAGGGGAAAGGCTCTGTAAAAACCTGTCCAGGAACCTTTCTAGAAGCCATCAACCCCAGGGGTTTTTGCTAGTCTCTCTGTGAGCCCCCAGCCCATAATCTTCTGTGTGGGATTCCTAGTCCCCAGGTGCCCAGGTGAACTTGGGAAAACTTGAGAGGTACTGGCTGACCCGTGGATTGAGGTCTAGCATCCCACCCACAGGCCTCTCTCTCTGCCTGGAGGTAAGGCCTACTCCTCAGGGCAGCCACTGGATGCCCACTGTCTAGCCCAGCAGAGCCTCATCATGTGCCTGCCAGCCTGCCCTTGGCGGGACCACAGCAAGCAGAGAAACAAGTCACACTCGCCATCTCAGAGTTACCTCCAAGACAAGGTCCCTGGGGTGGCTGGGGCCCTACAGCGATGCCGCCCTGCAATAGCAAGTCCTCGGCAGCTCTTCCAATCTCTGAAAACATTATGCCAGACTCTTGCTTCCAGAGGTGGAGCTGACAAAAGGACAGAAGTCCTGCCCTGCCCTGCCCTGCAGGGCCAAGCACAGTGAGCCCTGTGATCTCTGGTCCTTGTCAACTGGGGTGGCTGTACCCCAAGTGAGCAGTACTTGCCCTGCCCTTAATGGGAGCCTTCTCAAGCCTGCACGTGATCTGCCAGCCTCAGTCCTCCCTCCTCCACGTCAACATGCTTCTGTGGAGTTTGAGATATCACCTAGAAGCAGACTGCATCCCGTGTCTGGTGCGCTACTTCATTTGTCTTTGGACACAGGCTGACAAGAACTGACAGCAAATAAGACTGCTTTTTACCATGACATGGCCTCCGACTGTGGATGCCACTAAATTGCTGGATGAGAAAGGACCCGTCCCAAGTAGGCTGTCTTGAACGGGGAAGGCTATGAGGGGACCTCACACTGCCCTAAGGCATGCTAAGGGAGGGGACCCAAGACAAGATCCAGAGAGGGGCTGGGTGACAGGAGAGCCAGGGTGAAGGCCCAACTTGGGTGGGTCCCAGAACTGTAGCACCCTATTTACCAAGGAGCCTCGTCAAAGCCAGATCCTCCTGACTCCAGCAGGCTACTCAGGCCTCGACTTCCTCATCTGAGCAGTGGGGACTCAGGAAGTGGCCCAGCAAGGCTCCACAAAGCTCTCGAAATGGGAGGGGACAGATGCGGAGCTGCCCAAAGCAGGAGTCTTCTAGACCAATCAGGTCTCAGCTCAGGAATCCAGAGCTGTGCCAGCATGGAGAGACACCACAGGGACAGTCCCCACAGGGCAGCCAGAGCTCATGACTACAGACCTCCATTGGGCATGACAGTGGCCACTGACAGAGGACGAAGCCCCCGTGACTGCTCCATCACCAGAACCAGAAACTAACCACATGCTGGCCTCCTTCACAAGGACCTGCCTTCCCCTTCAGGGTTAAAACAAAGGTGGCCAACCCACCCTATGTCACCGAGGCCTAAAGGCTGGCAGCCCATCTTCCTAGCCCAACTCCTTGCCCTGCCTACTCACCTCTGGGTTTTCAGGGCCCAGAAAAGATATGCCAAGACAGGGACCCCACCCCACCACAACCACGACAATGAGGAACCCTCTGCTCCTAAGGTGGCCTAGGGCAGCTTGTGGGGACCCAGAAATGATGGCAAAATTAACCATGGGACAAGTGGTATCCCAGGGAGATGCCACGGTCCCTAAGTTTGGCCTCGCAGGGACCTTGCTCAAACCCACCAGTAAATCCCCACGATACAACTGACTCCTCTCAGATGCCTTGCTTCCCAAACTACTGGCTGGCCTGCTCGCTCCCCAAGCTGGGATGAGCACAGAGGAAGGTTTTTCAGTTTTTAAAAACCTCACCTGCTTCCTCTTGCCACCCAGTGGTAATTACTGTATAATCAGAAGGAGAGTCAGATGGAACCAGACCAGCAGTTCAAAGAAGTCAGTCTGCACAGGGTGGTTGTCACAGCGCAGGGACGCCCAGAGCCAGGTAATGAGATGCCCGTCACCATCTGCTTCAGAGAAATTAGAGGGATTGGAACCAGACAAGAAGCCACTTCACAAGAGAAGGGCTGACTGCCAATGGTGCACGGAAAAACCAGACCTGTGCCTGCTGTCGCCTGCTGCTGTGGTGGAGAATCCAGTCAGCTCCTTGTGGCCTCCCCACTCCTGCACACACACACCTCCACATGCAGCAGACACAACTGGCTCTCTAACGTGGGATTGGGCCCATCCCCTGGGACCCAAGCAGCCCTCCCATCCCATTCCTGAGAGACAAGGCCACAGAATCCACAGGGCAGAGGCGTGGGGGGTGGGGGACAAACAATGGGGTCCTGGAGACTCCAGGGAGGCCTTACCTGGAACACTGCACCCAGCCCCAGCCCATCAGCCTAAAGAGTCCAGAGCAGTTCCCATCTCCGAGTACAATTTGGTGGAGACACAGTGAAAAACAGAAACTAACTACTGGCAACCACAGCAAACTTCCCCTTTTCAAACCTGTGGGTTTGGCTCACAATCTGCTCTTCACAGAGGTGATCCATGCCCTGCAGCAGCCACCCCTTCCCTGACCAGAGCAGCTCCTGGCGGGTGGTTTTCCCTGGGGTGGTTTTCCCTGGATGGGAGCCTTTGTGCTTCCCCACTCATCTCACACCCGTGAGCCTGGGGTCTGCAAATGCCAATGGAGCCTGTCCCTGAGGTTCCCTACCCCCCCCACCACACCCCCCAGCAGAGATAGAGAGCTGGAGCCCCACCAGATGGGAGTACCACTGGATGAATGTGCAGCCAACCCGGGTGCCCCTGTGGAAGGGACTGGGGAAAAAATGCCGGATTCCACCTACTCGCAGCAACTCTCCAGGGCCATTTTCTGCAAACAATCCCTGCCCAGGACCCCACCGCAAGGTTTTCTCTTAGGCCCCCAGCCCCTTTCCCCTGAAAGAAAGTTGGGGCAGAGGGGGCAGGGGAAGTGCTGTCCCAGGCAGGGAAGGGATCGGTGGTGGGATCAGGCTAGGCACACAGACCTCCCACCACCCCTCCGGGGCGGGATCTGAAGTGTTTCCAGAAAACAAAGCCAGTGGTGAGGGCAGACAGCGGAGGACAAAGCCAGGCTGAAAACCAGGAGTTCCTGAGCGACACCCCGCAACAGGTCACCCCAGATGAGGCCCCTCCTTGCTGCACACCCATTCCCTACTCACAGCCCCCCCCCTCCCGGCTGGACCACAAAGGGGGAGTGGAAATATGTATGCCACTGTAGGGAGAGATGATGGGCGAGAGCTGGAGGAGTGGGTGTCAAGGCGGGTAGGCAGTGAGCTTGACCAGGGGGGAGAGGAGGAGGGTGTGTGGGGGACCCTAAGGGGACAGGGGGGGTCGGGAGTGAGGGATCACTGTGAGCAGCTGGCCCTGGAATTTGGGGATCAGTGAGTGTAAAGGTGCCGGGGCCTAAGTTTGGGGGTCCCTGGCGGGGGGGGGGGGGGCACGGTCTGGAATGCAGAGAAAGAGGGGTAAGAAGTAAGAGTCTAGCGTATGACAGTCAGAGGGCTGTAGGTGCAGTGGAGTCAGAGTGCGGGGGTCAGGGAAATGTTG
>NW_005871390.1:1126748-1172786 GCF_000147115.1 Myotis lucifugus
CTTGTTTCGGGGTCCGGGCGGCCCCTTAGATGCCACCGATTCCCAACACTTCTGGCTCTCCTGCATTTTTGGGGGGCGGGCCGTTCCCCGGCCGCGCGGGGCGCCGGGGTTCTCCGGGGCTTTGCAAGCGTCTTCGCTGACCCTCACTTACCCCCACCAGCGTCGCGGGGCAGGGGGGGGGGGCCCAATGCGCAACCCGCCGGCTCCGCTGGGGCGCGCGTCGACGTCACAGCGCGGGGTGGGGACCCGCGACGCGCCCGCCGTTTTGCGGCAGCAGGTAGCGCCCAACTACGGCCGCCGCGCTTTGCGGCCGCTCCGGGGTTGATAGGCCGCCGCCCGCGGGGTCAACGAAGGCTCGCGGCTGCAGAGGCCCGCGCGAGCGGGGAGGGAGCCGTGCCGCGTCCACCTTTGGGGGATGGTTCTCTCGCCGCCCGCCCCCGCTCACCCCGCCGTTGCCATGGCAAGGCGTGGCTGGCCGCCCCGCCGCGCTTCTGTAACGTCACGGTCTCGCCACCTGATGTCACGGCCGGGCGGCGCCGGGGGCGTGGTCAGCGCTGGCTCTGGCTGCCTGCTGGGGGAGGCCGCGGGAGACGGCCTGGGTGGGGCCAGGAAGGGTAAAGGACTCCAGGGCGTTGGGCCAGCGGTGTGGTCGGGCTTCCCAGGGTCCTAGTAAGTGGTGACGTCAGCGAGGAGACAAGGACAGCTCCGCACGGACCGCGTCCGCCGCGGGTCACCCGAGGCAGCGGCCTGAGTGCTACCGGGCCGCCCTGCCGGGCACAGGCCTTGCCCACAGCTGGCACTCTAATGCCCACCGCCGACCGAGAGGAGGCCTGGGGAGGGGGTGACTGGCCAAGTATCTGCGGTAAGGCCCTGCGCCACCCAGGACAGGGCCTGGAGGACCGATGCCTGCCCACCTGTATGCCCCGCGTGCCCCCTGGGGGCATTTTAAAGTCTAGGGAGACACATCAATTCCAGTATTTATTAAGTGCCTTCCATCGGCTCTGGAAATAGAGTGGTGAGCTGGACTCTCGGCGTTGCTTGCTGGGGAGACCTCAGTCCTGGGGAGAAGTGGGGACAGGAGTACATAAATGGACACGATAGTTTTTTAGAGGATGTGTTAGAAGGTGGCGTTGGGCAGTGACTAGCTAGATAGGGTGCTAGTGGGGGAGGAGAATTAAACCGGAATGGGATGGTAGAATGGCAGTGGTTAGGGGCCAAGTCAGGCCCTTGCAGAGACAGGCTTTAAGGCTTGTTCTGCCCCCATCCTCTTCCTATAGTTCCACGTTTAATGTTACCATCTCCAGGAAGCCCACGCCACCTCCCGCAACTGTGCTTTCTCACTGCATCCTGACCCTCTCCAAGCTGAGCCTCGTCGTAAAGGAGTGTTTGTTTAAAGTCAGTCTCCTCGCCCTGGTTTGTGTGTGGGTTGGTGGTTGGAGCGCCATCCTGTGCACTGAGTGGTCCAGTTACGATTCCCTGTCAGGGCATGTGCCCCGGGTTGAGGGTTTGATATCCAACTGGGGCATGTACAGGAAGTGACCTATCAATGTTTCTCTCTCTCCCTCTTACTCTCTCTCTACAATCAATGAAAAGTGTATCCTTTGGTGAGTATTTAGATAGATAGATAGATAAATAAATAAATAGGTAGATAAATAAAATTAGCCGCCTCCAAGGCCAAAGACTGGGACTGCTTTGTTCACTGCTGTGCCTGTACATACACTAGGCACTCTGTATATGGGGAACAAAGGAAACTCCATAGTCCTCCCAGATTCTGGAGAACTTGGGGTTTTATTTCCTCAGGCTTCCTGTTCCATCTCTTCTACTCTTGACATTCAGGAAAATCTGCTTTTAGGTGCTCAACTCCCACGGGGCACAGGTGGCACCATGGTATTCTTCTTCAAAGGTATTTCAGCCTTAAACCAGAGCTCTAGCCTCGCCCCTGTAAAAGGCAGGGTGGTTTGGGCAGCTGAAAGAATGCAGAAAGTGAGGCCAATTTAGGGATTTTAGCCAGAGTCTGTGTGACTATGGGTAGGTCCGTGACCCTTTCCGGTCCTCTCCATCTTCATCTGTATGTTAGGACTGACGGTGCCGTTGGGTATAGGAATCCATGAATTAATAAAGAACAGCCAGCATAACGCCTTAATGAATATATGTCTCTCTAATCACTTGGGATCTTTGAAAAAGCAAACCGCCTATCCAGCTTCCTTATTTTTAACCCACTTCAAATATGATCCACCTGTTCCTGTGTCCTTTTGGCTTTGATCATGGGGACACTGGGAAAGCTGGGGTGTGAAACAGCCCCTTTGGGGTTCTTGATAAAATATTGTATGGAGGATGAGCTGGTCTCCCCACGACCCCTCAGAAAATCAAACAAGCCCTGGCTGGTTTGGCTCAATGGATAGAGTGTCGGCCTGCGAACTGAAGGGTCCCGGGTTCGATTCCAGTCAAGGGCACATGCCTGGGTTGTGGGCTCGATCCCCAGTGGGGGACTTGCAGGAGGCAGCCGATCCACCATGATTCTCTCTCATCGTGGATGTTTCTATCTCTTCCCCTTCCTTCCTCTCAGAAATCAATAAAAATATATAAAAAGGAAAAAAAATAAAATCAAACAATATCTTGGCCAGTAAATTCTAAACTGCTGTGGATTTCACAGAGAAGCCAGCAGGAAGTACCCTGTTCTATCTTTTTACCCTTACAAGAGGCAGGTTCATCTGTGTCCCACTTCTTGGAGAGACCCCAGGACAGGCTCAGGGCTCCCCACATAGTGCAGAGACTCAGTTGGACGTGCACATTCCCATTTTCAAGATGTGAAAACAGGTTTAGAGAGGGGAAGGGACTTGTCCACTGACCCCCAGCTTTAAAACACCAATGCTGCTCCTTCCAGTATTGGGTAGTGCCAGCTCCCACTGTTCTGAGGGGGCACCTGGCACCCCCCCACCCCAGTCCAAATGCCTGCAGCCAAAAAGGGTGTTAAACCAAAAGCGGGGCATGGTGCCATATGCACACAACCAATTTAGAAAAGTCAAAGTTCTTTCTCTGGAAGTTGTGAGCAGTGGAGGAGAAACTGGGCCAGAAGACATGGGAGAGGCAGTGAGGAGCAGCCTTGAAGAAACAGATCTGGCACTAGCCTGTTTGGCTCCGTGGATAGAGTGTCGGCCTGTGAAATAAAGGATCCTGGGTTCGATCTGGTCAAGGGCACGTACCTCAGTTGCAGGATCCTCCCCAGTCTGGGCCCTGGTCGGGAGGAACCAATCAATGTGTTTCTCTCACATCAATATTTCATTCTGTCTTTCCCTCTCTCTTCTACTCTCTCTAAAAACCAATGGGAAAAGGTCCTCGGGTGAGGATTAAAAAAAGTAATAGGTCTGGAGGGTACAGAAGCTCCTGGGATAAATTATCCGCTTCCAGGGTCTCCCCATCCTCTGAGAACAGCCCCTAGTAACCTGGTATGTACCACATGACAGCCCAGCCATCTCTGACCCAGAGTAAACCAATCCGAACCTCCTCTGGTACTCCTGAGCAAGAGGAGGGAAGTAGGACCAGATAGTAGGACCAGATAGTGGCGTGGCTTCTTGGGCATTTGCTTACCCTATTATCATACAGTGTAGGGTGACCAAGAACCCCAGTGTGTCTGGGTCTCCTGGGACTGTCAGTACTAAAACCCAAAAGCCTTGGCAAACCAGGATGGCTGAGTCACCGGAATGTGGGGCGGGTAGTGTCCTACCTGTAACCAAGGGCCACAAGGAAGAGCTGCTCCATCCCACTCCCAAGGGGCCAAGGCCTGGGCAAGGTAGAGGGTTGATTAGTGTCCACCCAAAATTCATGTCCACCAAGAGCCTCAGAATGTACCGTACTTGGAAATGGGGTCTTTGCAGATGTAATTAGTTAAGATGATGTCATACTGGATTAGGGGGAGCCCTTGAATCCAATGATTGCTGTCCTTACAAAAAGAAGAGAGACACATAAAGAAGACGGCCATGTGAAGACAGAGGCAGAAACAGTGAAGCAGCCATAAGACCAGGGACACTGGAGGCCCCAGAAGTTGGAAGAGGCAGAGAAGACCCTCCCCTGGAGCCTCCGAAGAGAGGGGCCCTGCAACACCTTGCCCTCAAACATCCAGGTTCCAGAATGTGAGAGGATCAGTTGTTGTTTTGAGCCACCCAGTTATGGTGGTGGCTCATACAGGTGTGGACCTGGACTTGGCCACTGTTATGGGTTGCATTGCATGCCCCATAAAGACATGTTGAAATCCTGACCCCCTTGGTACTTATGAACGGGACATTTGGAAATAGGGACTTTACAGATGTAAATTAAGTTAAAATGAGGTCACAGTGGCGTAGGAGTGGCCCTAATGTAATGACCGGTGTCCTTCTATGAAGAGGGAAATCCAGACACAAATGATCAGGGAGACAACCATGTGGTGACACAAAAATTGGAGTGATGCATCTATAAGACAAGAATGGCAAGGATTGCTGGAGCCACCAGGAGCTGGAGAGAGGCCTGAAACATCCGCCCTCGTGGCCTCAGAAGGACCCAACCCTGCCAACACCTTGATCTCCAGCTTCCAGCCTCCAGAACTAGGTGAGAATAAATTTCTGCTGTTTTAAAACACCCCGTTTGTGGTCATTTGTTACAGCACCCCTAGGAGACTAAGACAGCATCAAATAGTCCTGTTTGAGGTTTGGAAAGTAGAGCAGGTGATGGAAAGAGCCAGCTCCGGCTCTGGCCAGTGTTGCTCAGCGGTTGGAGCGTCGGCCCTCACACTACAGGGTTGCAGGTTCGATTCCCGGTCAAGGGCACATACTGGAGTTGCAGGTTTGATCCCAAGCCCTGGTCAGGGCATGTGTGGGAGGCAACTAATCAATGTGTCTCTCACATTGATGTTTCTCTCTCCCTTGCACTCTCCCTTTCCCTCCCTTCCACTCTCCCTAAAAATCAATGGAAAAAAATATCCTCAGGGGAGGATTAACAAAAACAAACAAAAAAGTCTCACAAACTGGCAACTAGAAACTACTAGTAGGAGGACCTCCCGTTCCACCAGCCTCCTGCCACTAAGGGTGACCTATCCCCACACCTGGCCACGGTTAGCACCCCCCCCCCCCCGATCCTGCTAAGGGGTCATCTCAGCCCACTGCTCCCCAGGCATCCTCAAGTCCCCTCCTCCTGCCACACCTGAGGCACCCTTGGGCTTTGTGCCCACTGTTCCATGAATATGGCTCTTGTCCTGTCCCAGGGACACTGTCCCCCACTCCCAACCCCCTAAGTGCAGCCTCATCAGGGCCTGGCAGTCAGCAGATTCTCCAGCCCTGGGATGCCTTCAACTTTCCACTTGATTCAAAGCCAGTGGTTCCCTGCAGGTACCCAGTGGTAGCCTCGGAGGCGTGTCACCCTGGAACCTGTGAATGGGACCTTATTTGGAAATGGCATCTTTGCAGATGTAATTAAGAATATTGAGATGAGATCATCCTGGATTAGGGAGGCCCCAAAGCCAAGATGGTGTCCTTGCAAGAGAAAGACACACAAATAGAGATGCCTGGGTGAAGATGGTGGCAGAGACTGTGGTGATGCAGCCCCAATACTAAGGATACTGGAGCGCCCAGAAACTGAAAAAAGCAGGTAGGACCTACCCCTGGAGCCTCCAGAGGGAGCTCGGCCCTGGGACAGTTTGGTTTTAGATTTCTGGCCCTAGAATGTGAGAGAATAAGTCCCTGCAGTTTAAGCCACCTATCTGTGGTCCTGTCACTGCCACCCTTGCCAAGGGTCCCTTCTCAACTGTCCTTGGTCCTCTCAACTCCACCACGTCCTGTGTCCCTATATGTCTCCACGATGGTGCCCTCTACCTCCTCACCCCCCACCACCACCTATTTCTCACTTTCCTAGTTCCTTCCTTTCCTGCTTTGCACCATCACCAAGCCCACCTCCTACTCAGCTGGGGGACACCCGTTCTCAAGGCATGTCCACCCAATCCATGTTCCATACACCACTGGACATGTCCCTAAGGCACAGTGCTCCCCAATCTGTCTCCTCGCTTCCTGACATTTCCTGTTACTCCCATCTCTCCCAGCTTCTGGTGGCACTGGCATCCCTGGTGTCCTTGGCTCATAGACACATCTCCCCAATCTCTGCCTCCATCTTCACAAGTGCCTCCCTGTGTCTGTGTCCAATGTCTCCTTTATATGACACCAGTTGACTTGGATTAGGGCTACCCTGCCCCAGTATGACCTCACCTTAAGTGCACCTGCAAAGACCCTATTCTCCAAATAAGGTTCCATTCTGAGGTCCCAGCGGGTCAGGACTTCCACATGTGATTTGGGGGGGGGGACAGTGCCCGGTTCCTCTCTAGGTCTAGTTTCCTTCCCATGTGGTAGTGTCCTGTGGAATAAGATTACCACGCCCTCTCCTATGTGGGGGTGTCCACTCTGCACCGGCAGGCCCTGAGGCTCGGCCTCTGTAAAACGAGTCACTTCTAGTCCAGCTACACCTACCATTATCTTATGATAAACAAACTTTTATTTTCTGTGAATTTCCCTTTTCAAACGAAAACTATTGAATGTGAAGAAAATGATTTAAAAGAGAAACCTGAAGGAAACCACACTGCAGTGACGTGTGGACGTTATGAGGGCAGATGCCTGGGTGCACAGTGCTGGGCTGAACCGGGCTCCGTCCTTGGTGCACAGGGAGGTTCGGTGCCTATAGGGCAGGGTCTGCCTATCAATGGAAACTGGGTCCAGGAGCACAGGCTGTCCTGGTGGTATTCTGTCTAAGTCCGTACACACATACACCCACCACAAGCAGCCCTGGGAGGCTTGGTCTGCTGCAGAAAGGATGTATTTATTTCCAGAATATTTTCCAATAACAAAAACTACTTCAAAATAAAGTAACATAATCAAAAAAAACAAAAACACCTACTACAATGTAACCAAGGTGCCATGTCCAGTGGGGTGGGGAGTGGGGTGCTCATGTGTTCATTCTGCACCTGGTTAACCGGCTCCGTTACTAATGGCATCCAGTCACAATGAGATTCAGTCCACAATGTGCCCAGTGTGAGCCATCTGTCAGTCATGGGAAGCTGGCTTGGGGATGTTACTGAGAACCCGGGAAACCTAGGGTTTTGTTTTCCATCCAGGAGGACTTGCCCTTCAGGGACCCAGGCCCAGGTGCTTCCTCAGGGGCCATGGCCACCTTCAGACACCATGTGGCGTTCGGCACAAGAAAGCAAAGCAAGCGAACGTGGACACATTCTGGCCATGCTGGAGCTTCTGGAGAGGATGGCATCCCAGCAGAGCGTGGTGTGACAGGCATGGGTCCATGGCCTGCCCCAGGGGACAGGCAGGCAGGAGCCAAGGGGCAGCATTACTGGAAGCCTGGACAACATGGGCTGAGAGGCCATCAGGGCACCTCCCTTAGCCCGTCCATTCACAAAGGTGCTGTGGCAATACCCACACAACATCCAGTTCCTCCATCTCAGAAGGAACTAGAAGAATTGAGAGGAGAAAAGAAGTGACGGTATTTAGATTTCAGTAAGGCACAGAGATTTGTCACATCTTGTTTCCTCCTGAAAGGCTGTTCTCCTGAGAAATGTGATCTGCTTCCACACACCCAGAAAATGGCCGTGTGGATCACAGCCTGAGTGGCTGGCCCAGCACTCACACCTCTAGACGGTGGTAACCCTGGGGCCATACACACACTGATGAGATGCACCTGTTTTCCTGTTTGCACGGTGGGGAAAGAAGCCCATGTCCCCACCAAAGGGTTCAGTCCCAGGTTCTGGATCTCAATGAACATCCTGCTGAGGTTCCCTGTACAGGAGCAACCAGCCCAGGCATTGGAGTTCTAACACATGGGAGAAGACAGCGTCTCTGGGGGAGAGCAACGGTGGATAGAAAGGCTGGAAGCAAGCTGGTCAATGGTCCTGAACAGCGGGTGAGGACCAGTGCAGAGAACTGGGACAGATGGACAGGGAAAAGCTGAGATCATGGCACCGCGGCAGTGAATTAGCCTCTGGCCGTCCCCGTGAGCCCCCCGGCTGCAGATGGATAAACTCAGGACAAAATGTTGAGCAACCAGCTGTACATCAAGTGTCCACATCACCAGCAGGGAAGAACCTCCCTCTTCCTGAGCACTGGGCGAGGGTGATGGCCCTGACAGGAGTGGGGTGACTTTGAGGAGCCCTTCTTAGCGTCCCCAGCACTGGCATGGAGGGCGGCCAGCCTCCTTCCAAAATCAGTCCTCTGAGACCCCAAGGGGAGAGGGTGTGGCTGCTGCAGTGGACATTATGTGACCAAAAGTTTTCAGGAGCAAGAGAGGCATCCTTCTGCGGCTGGCAGGGCCAGCCGACTTCTGGGCAGTGCTTCCAAGGACCTCTGCTCTTGGATGTGAGATGAGCTATGGGCACGGGGCCCTGAGAGCTGCTGGGGTCTGCCATCCCACCTGGAAAAGGTCCCGGTGGCCACCAACCCCTGCTGCCATCCTGGCTGGGGGAGGAGCCTACCTGCCACCTGGGAGGGACAGGGGACAGATGCTTAGGGCTCCACTGGACCCAGTGTGGATAGGGAGTGGATAGGGAGGAGGAGGAGGGCTGGTGGTGGCAGGCAAGCAACAAGACCAGTCAGCTCCCTCTAAGGCCACTGGCTACCACCGGCTGGATAGGTGGGTACAGTGGGGTACTCAGGCAGGCTATTCCCTGAGAAGTTGTTGAACTGGGCCTCCCGAGACAGTGGGTCCCGCCAAGTGCCGTTGTTCCATTCTGTCTGTGCCTTCTGGAAGCTTCCACCAGTTCCCCGGTAGATCCTGTGTACCTGCAGGGCAGAGGGTGGTAGCAGAGGACAAAGATCAGTACTTCAGTTAGTGATGTGGAGGCCGCTCACGTTTAAGGTTGTGTTTTTCTTAAAGGAAGTACAAAAGCCACAGAAAGGTCTGCGGAAACTTCAGAAAACATGTTGAATCTAAGACTGTGAACTCAGAAGACCCAGCTGTGAGCCACAGCCCCTGGTGCCTCTTGGTGCTGATCTGTTGCCCTGAGAGGCCCACAGCATGTCTGTCATGGAAAGAGGCTCATCCTGTCATGGATTTGGGGCTTTTCTCTTCCTGTGACTGCCCCTACCCAACACCCAGTGCTTGGAGGCGGCTCTGGGTACTCTTGGGCAGTGCTTGGAATGGAGAAATCCACAAGAAACTTGTATGACAATCATTTGATGGCCTCCTGACATGGGAGTGTCAGGCCCAGACAGTGACAGAGCCATCCCTGCTAGTAGTGATCTCCACAGCAGAGACCCCTGGGGACAGACCACTGACTCCCCACCAACCAGAAAGGCTGAGCTGACCTGCCCTGGAGCACGTGGGGTAAGCTGTTTTATTTCATTTTACTTTAACTACAAATTTGAATTTAACTACAAATGACAACACATAGCCAGTGTGGACAGATCAAGCAGTGTGGACCTGTGTGTGCTGGGGACACACCCAAAGGTAGGTGTAGTCAGTAGCAGCTGACACTGTGCCATTTCCCCAAGTCCTTTGTCCTTGGAAGGCCACTGTGGGCAGACAGGTGGGGTGTTGGCCTGAGCAGTTGAGGGTCCTGACTCAGAGAGACTTCCCTGCTGATGGAAATCATGTCACTTCCCGGACACTGTACTGTCTCTTGCTCCTGAAACAGGAATAAGACAAGTCCCCAGGGCCAGGAAGGTCAGGTGACAGGATGCATGGGAAGAAGCCAGACGTCTCAGGACCCAGAGGACTTACCTTCATGATCACAATGGCCATCATGGCGGCTGACATTGTGAACATGATGGCCGGAAACAGCATGACCACGGCAGCTCCAACACTGGTCTGAAAGAACCCGATCGCTGCCAGCCAACCACTGCAAGGGGTAAGAGAGAGTGTGGGCGCCAGCATATCTGCCGGACAAGGGACCACTACGCTTCCTATGTAAAGAGCTCTGAAAAAGGAAAAGGTGAACGACCTGCAGAGCAGTGGGAAATTCTCCCAAGGACGACGGAGGGGTCAATAAACTCACAAAATAATGCACAAACCCACCAATAAAGTCACACAAATTAGAACAAGTATCATTCTCCAACCGTCTATGGGCAAATGTCATGCGTACAGGAAATGGAGACACGAACACACTCTGTTAGTGGCAGTGTACACCCTTTCTGACGGGCATGGGCATTATCTGTAAAGACTGTTACCCCAACTGTTTTAATTCTAAGAATTTACAACAATTGTTTGGAATAATGAGAAACTGGGAGCACCCTACACAACCACTGGCTGGGAACAAGAATGTAAATTATGCTACAGCCCCACGACAGATCACTAAGGAGATGGTAAAAAGTAAGAGGGGAAAAGGAAGGTGAAGCTGAGCCGGCACAGCAAGATCTACGGCATAAGAACTTCACTGGCCGCATGAAAAGGAATGTTCATCTGTTTATACATGCTCCCCTGGGAAGGGAAGTCAAGACACACAGTATTTTTTAGAATATTTTTTTCTTAACAAGTAGTAAAACCACAGAGTTCAAAGATTAGGAAATTTGAAAGAATATACAATAAACAATCTCTCTCCTGCCAACCCCCGCCCCGCCCCCCCATCTCAGAGGGAACCAATGTGATCTGTTTGCTACGTATTCTTCCACAGAATGTTTATGAAAACATGCATGTGTATACTACAGGCACATGCAAACACAGTACCCGCTCCCGCTCTGTGATGGAGGAGGAACATTCTACATACACTGCTTTGCACTTAGAGGGGTGTGAGCAAAACTGGGCAATGGAGGGCTCAGGTGGGCACTGGGAGAAATGGACAGGCAGCTAAGGCGGGGCAGCTGGACCTTGTCCTATAGGGAAGGGGATCATCCTCGGGCTCCTGGAGGGGAGCAGGCACTGCCTCTGATGGGGATCTCCCACTAGATCTGGAGCCCTAGATCAGGAGGCTGAGTAGGTGGCGGTGGGGGCGGGGCCCAGTCTGAGGATCATGGTCTCTGAGGGTCAACATACCTACAGTTAGGACTGTAGAATGGGGAGCCTGCTCCAAGGCACTGCCTCCCAGACTCACCAAGGAGTGAGCTGGCAACTGCCAGCTTCCCAAAGAACAAGCTCATCTATGACCCAGAATGACATCCCTTGCAACAGCAGGTGATAAACTGGCCTCAATCAGCTACAAACAGCTGACAGAGTAAGCCTGCTATACCCCAACCATATCCAGAGAGGCCAAGACATGCAGCACGGGGAACAGGAGGATGGAGAGAGGCCTGGGCACAGAGGAAGGGACAGGGCGGAGAACAAGGGAGCCAGGGGTGCCAGGTGCTTCCCCAGAGCCACTCAGCTAGGGGCACAAGGGGCCAGAACTAGGGAGAACGGACAGAACAGGAGAAAAGACAGCAGGGGACAGAGCCTGCCAAATCTGTGGAAGAATCTGGCAGTTCCTCAGAAGGTTAAAATTAAAAGTTACCTTGCCACCTAGCAATGCCATTCCTGGGTATACACTCAAAAGAAAAACACACGTCCACACAAAAACACATAGGAATTTCTCAGCAGCGCTACTAACAATAGCAAAAAAAGTAAAAAACAACCTAAGTGTCCATCAGCTGATGAACGGATATACAAAGTGTGGTTCATCCACACAACAGAATATTATTCTGCCATGAAAAGGAGTGAAGCACTGACACTCACTACAATGTGGATGAACCTTGAACATGCTCAGTGAGAGAAGCCAGACACACAAGGCCACACAGTACGTGATTCCACTCATGTGAAAGTCCAGAACAGGCACATCCACAGGGACAAAAAATACATTAATAGTTGTTAGAGGAAGGGGGTGACTGTTGATGGGAACAGGGTTTCCTTTGAGGGGTGATGGAATATTCTAGAATTAGATAATGATTACATACATCCCTGTGAATGTATTAAAAACACTGATTTGTACACCTAAAGCAGGGTTGGGAAACCTTTTTTTCTGCCAAGGGCCATTTGGATATTATAACATCACTCATAGGCCATACAGAATTATTAACTTAAACATTAGCCTGCTATATTTTGGTCAAACATTTAATTAATCACCCCTAACGCCTTGGCAGGGCCAGACCAAATGATTTCACAGGCCTTATACAGCCCGTGGGCCAGACGTTCCCCATCCCTGACATTCGGTAAAGGGTGAATTTTTTGTCTGTGTGTGGAATGTGTCTCAATAAAGCAGTTACTCCAAAAACCCAAATGGGGGACAATGCACAGGACAGTCAAGCCCACAGATCAGGGAGAGGCAGAAAAAGACACCAACTCATAGAAACAGGCACCGCTCACCCGGGTCTGACGTGCACACTCTGCTAAAGCAACAATTAAACCATGCCACAGGAGCCCCTGGAGTGACTCGGTTGGTTGAGCGTCGTCCCCGTGCACCGCAGGGTTCCTGGCTCGGTTTCCAGTCAGGGCACATACCTGGTTGCGGGTTTGATCCCCAGTCAGGGAGTATACCGAAGGCAAATGATAAGTGTTTTTCTCTCACATTAATGTTTCTCTCTCCCTCTTTCTCTCTTTTCCTCTCTATAAAGATGTCCTTGGGTGAGAATTTTTTAAAAAGGGTTTTCATGGATACTGCTGCAGAAATGCAAATGGAGCCTGCAGTCTGGGTGGGGGCAAAGGTGTCAGGGAGATGGGTGGATGGCAGCACTCTATCCTGTCCCTGTACCTTCTGTAAACCTCGGGGTAGCAAGGTTAAAAGGCTATTTAAAAAGGAACAGGAGCCACTCAGCCGGCATGGCTCAGTGGTTGCGCATCGACCTATGAACCAGGAGGTCATGGTTCGATTCCCAGTCAGGGTACATGCCCAGGTTGTGGGCTCAATCCCCAGTGTGGGGCATGCGGGAGGCAGCCAATCGATGATTCTCTCTCATCATTGATGTTTCTATCTCTCTCTTCCTCTCCCTCCCATCATGGTCATATTTACATATGATATGTTCATATATTCTAAGTGTCCTTTTTTATAGATTCACAGGAATGTGTTTGCAGAGCAGACCAGTGTGTAGGGAGTGACAGGTCCACATGACACAGGACTGGCGGGAGTGGGTGACTGTCACAGGGGCCCTCTTGAGAGCATCACTTCTGCTTGGGGATGAGCTGAAAGTCTCCCCTGAAAACTGTCCTTCTGGTCCTTGCTCTCACCCCACCAGAAAGTCCCTCTACCCTGTTCAACCCTGGAGAAAAAAGATGCCTGAGCCCTAACCGATTTGGCTCAGCAGATAGAGCATCGAACTGTGGACTGAAGGGTCCCAGGTTCAATTCGAGTCAAGGGCATATGCCTGGGTTGTGGGCTCAATCCCCAGTGTGGAGCATGCAGGAGGCAGCCTATCAGTGATTCTCTCCCATCACTGATGATTCTCTCTCTCTCCCTCTCCTTTTCTCTCTGAAATCAATCAAATATATTAAGAAAAAAAAAAAAGATGCCCAAGTGCCCTGGCTGGTGTGCTCAATGGTTAGAGCATCCGTCCATACACTGAAAGGTCAAGGGTTCATTTTCCAATCAAGAGCATGTACCTGGCCCTAACCGGTTTGGCTCAGTGGATAGAGCGTCAGCCTGCGGACTGAAGAGTCCCAGGTTCGATTCCGGTCAAGGGCATGTACCTTGGTTGCGGGCACATCCCCAGTAGGAGGTGTGCAGGAGGCAGCTGATCGATGTTTCTCTCATCAATGTTCCTAACTCTCTATCTCTCTCCCTTCCTCTTTGTAAAAAATCAATAAAATATATTTTTAAAAAAGAAAAGAAAAAAAAAAGAGCATGTACCTGTACCTGGGTAGCAGGTTAGATCCCTGCCCCTGGCAGGGTGTGTGCAGGAGGCAACCTATCGATGTTTCTCTCCCTCTCCCCCTCTCTCTCTCTCTCTCTCTCGCTATTTCTGTTTCTACCCCACTTCTACTCTCTCTAAAAATCAGTGGGAAAAAATGTCCTCATCTGAGGATTAACAAAACAACAACAAGATGCCCGTGCATGCCTGTAGTGCAAACCAGATGGTGGGGGGACATTTGGGAATTGAACTCTGGGGGCTCCTCTCCCCAACAGGGGAGCTGCTGGCCCTAAAATACCTCTGCAACTACATCATTCGCACTGAGCACCTGTTCTCCTCCTGGAGTCTGGAATCTTGTACCTGCCAGGCAGAGCGGGGTCCACATGACCAACCCCAACGAGAGCACTAGGTACTGCACCTTCTGCACATTGTCACATTTCATTTTGGGGTAATTAAGTGTATTCTATGGGACCCCACCAGGAGAGGACTCTGGAAGCTTGCATCTGATCCCCCCTCAACTTGTCCTACACACCTATTCCCTCAGCTCATTTTGCTGTCCTGTTTCTGTATGAACCACAGCCAAGAGCACAACCATCTGCGGAGTCCTGCGGTCCTCTCTGAGAATCACTGCACCTGAAAGACTGAGATAGCACCTTACCGGTCCTCCCAGGTCTGGGAGGACCAAGAAGAAAGCGCATGTCATCACCAACAGGAAGAGCAACAACAGGAAGATGTAGGGACATGCATTCTAGAAATGATCTCAGGAGAAAAGCAGATGATTTTGAGACTCTACAGAGAAGGGCAGAAGAGACAGCAGGAAATGGACAGTAAGGAAGGAGCTGAGAGGCGGGGTCTGAAGAGGCCGTGAAAACTCACATGAGCCTCAAGAAACAAACAAGACTGTATGACTTCTCACTGTAGAGGACGGGCCACGGTGGCTTTCCCAGTGTACACAGGGAACGACAGGGAGGAAAACCACAGAAATGATGGCAATAGGCATCCCAAAACAAGACCCAGGCCTAGCCGGTTTGGCTCAGTGGATAGAGCATCAGTCTGCAGACTAAAGGGTCCCTGGTTCGATTCCAGTCAAGGGCACGTGCCCGGGTTTCGGACTCGATCCCCAGTGGGGGGCGTGCAGGAGGCAGTGGATTGATTGATTCTCTCTCATCATTGATGTTTCTATCTCTCTCTTCCTCTCCCTTCCTCTCTGAAATCAATAAGAATATATTATATATTTTTTAAAAGACCCAGAAAAAGTGGAGCAAGAGGACTCGAGGACATGACATAAGAAAATGTCCCTCCCCTGACCGGTTTGGCTCAGTGGATAGAGTGTCAGCCTGCGGACTGAAGAGTCCTAGGTTTGATTCCGGTCAAGGGCATGCATCTTGGTTGTAGGCACATCCCCAGTAGGGGGTGTGCAGGAGGCAGCTGATCGATGTTTCTCTCTCATAGATGTTTCAAACTCTCTATCCCTCTCCCTTCCTCTCCGTAAAAAATAAATAAAATGTATTTTTTTTTTAAAAGAAAGAAAATATTCCTGAATCGGGAGCTCTAACTACAGATAGAATGAGCTCCTGTCATTCGGAAAATAATCAACCAAAAGGCCAAACACATCAGGGCACTCCCAGGCAGTTCTCGTGTGAAGAGAGCCACCCCAAATGCCTCTAACCCAACACTGGACACCAAAGACACCACCTGTGGCTGGTAACAGCCCCGATATCCTGGTCCCAGTAACTCTCGACACGTCTGTCATCTCATGTGGTAAAGGGACTTAGCAGGTAGGATGAAGTTAAGGGCATGAAATGGGGATGACCCTGGATTACCCAGGGGGCTCAGTGTCATCACAGGGTCCTCACATGAGGGAGGCAGAAAGGACAGAAATTTGGGAGAGGCTGCACTGCTGGCTGTGAAGATGGAGGAAGGGGCCATGAGCCAGAGATGTAGCACCCTCGAAGCTGGAAAAGGCAGGAACTGATTCTCCCCTGGAGCCTCCGAAAGGACCAGCCCCACCCACACCTGGGTTTAGCACATGAGACCCATGTTGGACTCCCCCAAACTGGAAATGAGAAGTTTGTTGCATTTTAAGTCACTAAGTTGGAAGTAACTTGTTACAGCAGCCATGGAAATGTCATCTAATACTCTAAAATCAAGCAAACAGAAGGCTGGATCTCTCTCTAGATCAGCGGTTCTCAGCCTGTGAGTCGAGACCCCTTTGGCGGTCGAACGATCCTTTCACAGGGGTTGCCTAAGACCATCCTGCATATCAGATATTTACATTATGATTCATAACAGTAGCCACATTACAGTTATGAAGTAGCAACGAAAATAATTTTATGGTTGGGTCACAACATGAGGAACTGTATTTAAAGGGCCAGAAGGTTGAGAACCACTGCTCTAGAGGGTGGGCTCACAGGTTGCTGTTCTCCAAACTTTCCTCCTGGGACACACTGCTGGCCCATGCCTACCGGTCTCTTCCTTGTGGCCAGCGTGGCTGGTAATCAAGCATTCACAGGCACTGGGTACCAATGTGGAGCAGACACCTGCCCCTCAACCTGGCACCTCCTTGGAGCACTTACAAAAGCAGGAAGTAAATGTCTGTCTCCATCAGCCGTCAGAAGTTGGGGTCTATGTTACAGTCTCAGCCCGCACGGACTGACACAGGTATTCACGCACATGTCTATAGTTAACACCCACCAAGGCGGCCACGTTCACTGACTTACCAAGCACCCCATCCTGAGAAGCCGACAGCCTGGAAGACGGTCAAGACAAACTGGGCTCCGAAGATAAAGAAAAATGCCATGAAATTGAAGGAACTGTCGGCCCTGGAGAGCGAGAGGAATGACCATTATGGCTGCCCCAGCCTCTCAGTGACAACAACCCAGAGGAGAATGTGAGGCAGAGACAGCAACACAGAAATACTCTCCCTTCTTCAGGTACGACCTGCATGAATTACTGCACGCATGCTCACACAAGTCTCTGACCATGAGGGGCCTAAACACTGCCCCTCTGAGAAGATGCTGCACTGATGGGTTCCTTACTGGAAAGGTGTATAACAGTGATGGCGAACCTATGACACGCGAACTCATTTTTTTTTGGTTGATTTTTCTTTGTTAAATGGCTTTTAAATATATAAAATAAATATCAAAAATATAAGTCTTTGTTTTACTATGGTTGCAAATATCAAAAAATTTCTATATGTGACACGGCACCAGAGTTAAGTCAGGGTTTTTCAAAATGCTGACACGCCGAGCTCAAAAGGTTCGCCATCACTGGTATAAGAACTCTTACCTCCTAAGGATGGGATTTCGGGACCATCCAGGAGCAATACACCTGACTAGCAGGGGGCTGGCTGGGGGCCAATGTTCATAGAAGCAGGTTATGTCCAAAGGGGCTGGGGAGGGGATAGGGGTGACTGCTAAGGGGGATGGGGCTTCTGAAGCAGTGAAAATGTTCTGGAATTGGATGTGATGAGTGTACAACCTTGTGCAGACTCTAGAAACACTCAAATATTAGGTAAGTAAGTTGTATGGAATGTGAAATATAACTCAATAGAGTTATTAAAAGACAACACAACAGGCATCTGTGGGTTGTAGTGCGCAGACCCCGATACAAGCTGTCATCCAAATTGGACAAGAGAAAGGGAGGGTTACTAGCACCTGGGTTAGGGTGACAGGTGCAGAGCAGGCACAGGTTCCACGTGCAGGAATCAGCATGGAGATGTGCACACACAGTTGGGGGCATCCTGGCTACTCACTTTTGAACCCACTGCCAGCACAGTCACCCCAAGGCCCCATGAGGGCATGGCCAGGCCCCCACTTACCGGAAGGCCTTGTAAGCCGGCTGGAACCAGCACACATAGCTACAAGGGGAGAAGAGCAGTAGCCAGGCCAGGGCCAGGCCAAAGTTGGCTCCTGAGCCACCTCCGATCCACCAGGCCAGGCAGGCGACGAGGTTGACTGCCAGTGTGATGCAGTAGACTGGACAGGGGAGACAAGGAGGCTTCAGCCGGGGTTTGGGGGTTAGGGCACAAGCACCTCCACCCCACTACACAGGGACCAAAGGCCAGAGAAGGCTCAGGGAGACAAAGGTTCCTGCCCAGCAGCCCACCTGTTCTGTCCATCACACCATGCCGCCTCCGGGACAGAATTTTATCAGAAAGGAGAGTTACTACAAAAACCTCAAGCTCTCCCAGCCCGAGGATGGGGCAGCTTCATGACCTGGGCCTGGCCTGGGTCTCTGCAGTGGTGTGGGGAGCCCCCCACCCCCACCCCCCAGCCAACCCCACTGCTCACACAGCCACAGCCGGTAGATCCTCTTCACTAGGACCTGATGCTCAATGGGGATCTCGTCGGAGAAGTTCTGGTAGAAACAAGGCTTCAGAGGGATGAACTTGGGCAGCGGCGGGAAGTTGTTCTCCTTTTCTATGGGGACACAGAACACCGTGGGACTAAGCCATGCTGGGGGCAGCACAGTAAAGGCCCCAAAGATGTCCCTGTCCTGTTCTTGGGACCTGTAGACATGTTGCCTCACACGGCAGAGGGACTTTGCAGATGGATTAAATCAAAGCCCCTAGGATGGGTACGACCCCGGATTCGGGGGGGGGGGGGCAGTGTCCTTACAGGGTCCTCTTAAGAGGGAGGCAGGAGGGTCAGAGGCAGAGATGGAAGAGGCTGAGCTGCTGGCTGTGAAGATGGAGGAGGGGCCACAGCCTGGGATGTGGTGCCTCTAAGAAACTGGAAAAGGCTGGAAACGGAAGGACTAGCCCTGCCCACACCTGGGTTTAGCCACATGAGTTAGTCTGTTAGACTCCTGGTAAATCCTGTGTGACTTCTTAGAACCGTCACAGGACACTCACACAGGCTCACAGGCAGAACCCAGATACTGTTAACACCTGTCGCCAGGGAAGGTTCTGGCTCTTGGAATTTGTGAGCATCCTATAACAAACAGCCACACACTGGGGGTTTAAGACAACAGATTTTTCCTCTTATAATATGGAAGCCAGAGGTCAGAGATCAAGGTGTCCCAGGTCCACGCTCCCTCGAAAGGCTCCAGGGAAGGGTCCTTCCAGCCTCTATCAGCTTCTGGGGGCTCTAGGGATCCTTGGATTGTGGCCACATCACCCCAGTGTCTGCCTCCATGGTCACAAGGCGACCTCCTGTGTTAGTGTTCAAATTTCCCTTTTCTTATAAGGACACCTGTCCTTGCATTAGGACCACCTTACCACAGTGTGATCCATTTTAACTAACAGACTTGCAAAGACCCTCTTTCCAAATGAGATAGGTTCCAATCCCAGGTACCAGGGGTCAGGACCTGAACATGTCTTTTTGGAGACATGACTTGACCAACAGCATGGTAAAGTCAGTGCTGCCCTGTTGCCTCTCTGTGTCCTTCCACTTCACCCCACTGCCACTGGGCATGCTTCCTGAGTACCTGCCAGGTAACAAAAGACAACACACACGGAGCCCTGTCCTCGGGCTCCATCCCAACAGGGGGCCAACAATCACTGTGACAGGTGGGTATCTAGGTGGAGAGCTGAGACATGCTGGGTGCTGTAAAGAGGAACCACCAGAGCAGGTGGGGGCTAGCAGGGCAGTGCTAGGGGTGTCCGCTTTGACCTAAAAGCAGGGTCAGGGTGGCTTTATTACAGGGTGGCATTTGAACAAAGACTCAAGAAAGTGAAGAAGGGAGTTCAGCGGATTCTGGGGGAGGATGCTGCCAGTGCAGGGCCCTGAGGTGAGGTCCTACCTGTCTTGGAGCAGTAAGATCAGAGGCTGGAGGAAGGAGAAGGTTGGAGTAGCCACACCTTGTTGGCCACTGAAAAGCCTCAGACATTTACCAAGTAACACAGAAGCCAGAAGGGTCCTGACCTGCCTGACTCTCTAGGACAGTGGTCGGCAAACTCATTAGTCAACAGAGCCAAATATCAACAGTACAACGATTGAAATTTCTTTTGAGAGCCAAATTTTTTAAACTTAAACTATATAGGTAGGTACATTGTTATTAACTTAATTAGGGTACTCCTAAGCTGGCCTTTGCTAAAAACGTCCTCAATCTGATTGAGGTACATTCGCTGAGGTCGACCCCTTCCAACTCTCCCATCCACACTCGTCTTGTATACTTGTTTCGTCTATCTCCTTTCGTTCATCCTCTCTATATGTCCAAACCATCTCAACATACCTTTCTCAATCCTCGACACTACATCTTCTTTCACTCCACAACGTTCCCTAAAATTAACTTAATAAACTTTACTTAAAGTTTTAAGTCAACTTCACACCGTACATGCGCGACCGCACGTGGTATTTTGTGGAAGAGCCACACTCAAGGGGCCAAAGAGCCGCATGTGGCTCGCGAGCCGCGGTTTGCCGACCACTGCTCTAGGAGACCATGAGAGGCAGGGTTTCCAGCCTTCCGCCCTTCCAGTGAGCCCACCCAGAGGGATCTCCCCAGCTCTGGTCACTAACCTCACTCATAGTGCCCGACCAAGCCCTGTGGCCATGCACCCAAGGCCCCAACAGTCCCCACCCAGCTATCCATTCCCTAGTCCCTTGGCTCCCAGGACAAGGCAGGGCACCCCTTTCCCTGCCTGACTGACATCCAACCCCCAAAGCAAGAACAGGGTGTTTGCAACAGTCAGTCCCACCAGCACGTGCT
The DNA here is from genome assembly GCF_000147115.1 of Myotis lucifugus. NCBI lineage: Eukaryota > Metazoa > Chordata > Mammalia > Chiroptera > Vespertilionidae > Myotis > Myotis lucifugus. The sequence continues at coordinate 1,147,166 of NW_005871390.1, forward strand.
GTGACAGGAAGGAGGCAGAAAACTGGCTGAATCTTGAGGCTCCTTGAAACCCTGTTTTCTTGGCTAAACATTTTGCGCTGACTTGGAATCCATGGGCCTGGGTTCAAATCCCAGTTCTGCCACCAGCAGGGTGACCATGGGCCACCAAACTTCAGTGTACGCTCTGCCTCTGTTTTCAAGCAGGACGAGGCAGGCCACCCTGGGGGCTCACGAGGAAATGAGGGCGTCATCTTATGTGTATAGGCATGAACCCAGGTGACAAACCTCAGTGCCCACCTGTGGTGTCAGTAAAACGAGCCCCAGGCAGAAGGCCTGGCCACGCTGAACACCAGCTGACAACCCATGTGGAAACTGAACGCTATAAAAATAAAGTTTTTAAAGAAAGCAGCAGCAACCCTGGCCGGGTGGCTCAATTGGTTGGAGCGTCATCGCATATACCAAAAGGTTTCAGGTTCCACTCCCGGTCAGAGCACACACCTCGATTGTGGATTCAATCCCCGGTTGGGGTATGTATGGGAGGCAATCAATCAATGTTTCTCTTCTCTCTCTCTAATCAATTTTTAAAAAGAAAGAAAAGAAACTGTGCCTTCCTGTGATCCCCTCAGTGCCGGGAGGCGACTCCAACAGCCATCATGGGAGGAGGAACGTGAGGTGGGCGCCTACAGTGGTCCTAAAGGGTCTGGCCACCCGAGGGCACTTGCCCGAGGAACTGAGACACAAACCCCAGGGCGCCCAGGAAAGACTCACCTGGCATTTCCAATGTGATGGCCTGATGAGGCTGAAGCCTGCAGCCACCTGGAGGGGAAACAGCAACAGTCACCTTGGCTGCCAGGTGACCCTGACACCAGCGGTAGCCTGTGCAACTGCGGTGGCTAGAGTTCTAACCTCCAGGCTATCCACAGGGGTGTCTGGGCTCTTGCCCGGAAGGCCACCCCAAACATGTGACCAAATGTGTCATCACTTCACCTCTGGGCAGCATCTGCGATGGTGGGAGGGGAAGGGTTAGACTGCAGCCCCTGCCATCCACAGGCCAGCCTGGAGCCAGGACATTCCTGGGATCCCAGTGACCACGCCTACTGCCCTCCTGCCACCTCATCCTCCCCACCTTTTATCCACAGATAGCTCCGAGTGCCTCATTATGGCTGCAGTGCCCCACTGCCAAATCACCAAGACTGGGTTCACACAATCTGGTCTGTAGCTTTTGCCCCATGAGCCTTGCAAAACTGAGGACCCCACTGCAACCCAAGTGAAGCTCCAGGGGACCCTTGGCACCAGAGGGGGCCAGGAGCCATGCTTGAGGCTAAGCGCCAGGAATATTCCTCACCTAGTCCAGGCAAGAAGGTTCCAGTGATACTGAGTTCCATAGGGCCCATCCCTCAGTTTAGCGATATTCCCCTGAGACCCTCTGTCATGCCCTGGCTGGCTCTCCCTGCAGGCAGGCAGGCTCTCCCTGCAGGCAGGCAGGCTCATGCCCCACCCACGTCTGGCCACTGCACTGGCTCGCAGGTGGAGCCCCCGCCTGCCCTGCCCCCACAAGATGGGAGCGTCCCCAGGAGCCTGAGCATCGCTTGGGACAGGGATGTCCTGGAATCCCTGAAGTGCCTTTGTGGTTGGACAGTGCATGGTTGCTGGATGGACACACAGCCTGCTCCAAGTCCCAAACAAACAACTTGGTTCTAGTGCTGACTGCTCTGTGGCAGTCGGCCTTTGGGGACTCCTCTGGCCACTTGAGATGGAGGGGAAATGGGACAGCCTGAAGGAGCCTTTCCATCAGCTGAGTCCAGACACACCCTAGCCAGCAACACCCTTCAACTCGGGCAGAGCTCTGGTCACATTTGATTCAGAAGCTCCCCTCCAGCTGTGTACACCCAGGCCGTCGATGGAGGCAGCCCCACAATTGTCAACAGACACCAACCTGGCTTAAGGGTTGAGTTTATTTTCATGGGTCAGACTTGAGATAAAGGGGATACAATCCCAGTAGACCCGTGGACGCAGGGTGAAGGCGGCAGAAGGAGGGAAGCCTGAGTGCCCAGCGATGAGGCCCGGCTGGGCCCCATTATGCTCCAGCCCCGGGAAAAGCTTGGTCTAGCAGAAATGCAGCACCACACACCAATGAAGATAGTGTAGGCACAGGTTCCGCGGCTGGGAGGCACGTCCCTGAAATCCACAGACAGGATCGCAGCCCTTAGACAATGAGGGAGCCAGGGCCCAAGTGGATCTGTGAAGAGGCTGAGGCTGGCAGAGCAGAGAACAGTCTGGAGCCAGCAAGCTTGGCACCTACGTGTCGGGGTCCAGCTGGCGGCACTGGGCCTCCAGCACACCCCGGAACACCTGGAAACGGTGGTTGAGGTCAGGTCGCGCATGGATGCGGAAGCGGGTGCCCAGGGCACCATCAGGAGAGGGTGCCCCATAGAAGACACGCTGCACACGGGAGTGCACCAGGGCCATGGCGCACATGGCACAGGGCTCGCGGGTAATGTAGAGGTCGTAGCCGGTGCACACATAGGGGAGGCCATTATCATCCATGTCCATGTCCTTATCCAGTGTGTGCATAGAGATGGCCTGGACATCCTGGGAGGCTGAGGCTGGGGTGAAGGAACAAGCCGGGTGGGGCCTGAGGTCATAGGTGCCTTGACCCTGGCCCTGGGCCACCAAGTCAATGCACACCATGGTGGCATGCAGCAGGGGGTTGGCTGAGCTGCTACAGTCATGGCCCGTGGCCAGTACCTGGCCTGAGGCCGGGTCCACTACCACAGCCCCCACAGCCCTCAGGCCCCTGGTAGCCGCCTGTTGCGCCACCCGTATAGCCCGCTCCATGTGGCCCTGCATCTCAGCCTGCTCCTGTGCTGAGAAAAGTTGCCCGGCCAGGGCACGGGTCACGTGCTTGTCCTCATGGAAGGATGTGGGCCAATGGGCACGCGCCTCCTCAAACTGGCCCCTGGTCAGGGGTGGCCAGGCAGGCACAGGCACCAGGAAGGGCTGTCCCAGGCCTCGGGGATCCACTGCCGGATGTGGGAGGAGCTCAGCCAGCGATCGAGTGCCTGCAGCGGGCCCTGCCAGGCACAGCAGCATCTCCAGCACGTGTGGACGGCCAGCATCAGGGCTCGGGCGAACCCTTTTAAGGTGAGGCTGTGCAGGCAGTGGGTGGACGGCTGACACCTCCTTGAGGAGACGTGAAGTCTGGCGCTTGTCGAGGATGGGTGCGGCGTAGGCCAGCACCAGCTCCACATCCCTGGACTGCTGCTCGGACAGAACAGGAAGGGCTTGCCACAGCGCAGGCTCTCGATTTGGGCTCTTGGCCTTCTTATCCTCACACTGCTCCGTGCAGCCCAGGGGATCCATCCTTGGCAGGGCTCCGACTGTGGGAGACAGAGATTGGAGCAGAGCATCATCTGTCAGCCACGGGAGGCCTGGGTGAGCCGAGGAGTCCATCCTAGGAGTGTGCTGAATCTGAGGGCTCATCCGAGAGCCCCAGCCCAAGTAAAATGCATCACTGGTCATGTTCTCAGTCATGTACCAACTCTTGATTTGCAAAGTTTAAACCGCCATTGACTTTTTATTTTTTGCTTTTTCTTTGAGATGTGCTGTGAGCAAAAATGCACACTAGATCTTGGAAACTTAATACAAAGAAGAACATAAACCAGGGGTGGGCAAACTTTTTGACTCGAGGGCCACAATGGGTTCTTAAACTGGACTGGAGGGCCGGAACAAAAGCATGGATGGAGTGTTTGTGTGAACTAATATATATTCAAAGTAAACATCATTACATAAAAGGGTACGGTCTTTTTTTTTTTTTAGTTTTATTCATTTCAAACGGGCCAGATCCGGCCCGCGGGCCGTAGTTTGCCCACGGCTGACATAAACTATCTCATGAATTGTTTTTATATTGACTAAGTGTTGAAGTGATGACACTACATGTTTTAGGTTAATTAAACAGTATTAAAATTAACTGCACCTGTTACTTTGTACTTTCTAAAAACATGGTTTCTAAAAAACTTAACATTATGTATGAGCTTCTTATTCCTATTGGTCAGGGCTGCCTTGGCGAATGTTAGAGATAAATCACAGATAACCTCAACTGGATTCAGGAGGAGCTCAGATGCAGCTGCCCGGCCAGAACACACTGCCCAGCCGGGGACTTGGAGTAGGCCAGCCCCTCCTTCCTCTTCCCTGTGGACAAGCAAGTGTTGAAATCATTTTACAACAGTCGGCTTTTACTGCTCATGACATGCCCTGCGGCTTACTCCTAAGCTTCATGTGCCCTCATTTATTTATCAGCCAGGCCCTTCAGGGAGCACGTAAGATCCTGACCCACCACAATGTGTCCTAGGCTCACAATACTGGTTTGACAAACATACTGAACTAGGGTGCCAGCGGCAGCCACGAAAAGTGGAACTCATGAAGGGTGACCCTCATGTGCCCACAATGCCTGTGCTGGGCAGCGCCCACAGTAGAGTCCCTAATGCCAACTCTGAAATCTGCTCCGAGCACACACCATGCCCAGGATCCCACGCCCCACACAGCCTTCCCTGGACCACAAAAGTTCTCACTGTCTGTACGGCAAACACAGTCTGACTTGTCCTTCTAAAAGTGCAACCTCTGTCTAACCAAAACAAAACAAACAACAAATAATGGAGGCTGCCTTTGGGACACGTCTGGCTGGGCCCTAGAGAGGACGGATAAATATCACAGGATGACCACCATCTGACCCAGCAACTTCCCTCCACTCCTAGGCATGAGCCCAGAAAAACTGAAAACCCACATCCACACAGAAACCTGTACACACGTGTTCACAGCAGCAGGATTCACAACAGCCAAAAGGTGGATGCAATGGGTGTCCACCAACCGATGATAAACACAATGTGGCCCGTGAATACACTGGAATATTACTCAGCCATGAAAAGGAATGAGGCACTGACACTCATCACAGGGCAGAAGGACCTTGAACACAAAAGGCCACACAGTGTGTGATTCCATTTATGTAAGATGTTCAGAACAAACAAATCCACAGAGACAGGAAGTAGATTCCTGACTACCAGGGGCTGGGGGAGGTAGGTGAGGGTGACTGCTAATGCGGACAGGTTTCTTTTTGGGGTGATGGAATTGTCTGGAGTTAGATAGTGATGACATTTCCACAACCCTGTGACTATACTAAAAACCACTAAAATGTACACTTTAAATGAGTGGACTACACGGTATGTGAACTGTATCTCAATAAAACTGCTATGAGAGAAAATGGGGAGAGGAAAGGATACCTGGCAAGTCACTAGGTCAGCAGACGCCAAACAAGGCCCAGCATGTCGGAAGACAGTTGCCTTTAGGTAATACCATGTCCATGTCCTCACGCTTTCACCAATGGGCTCCCCTACTCCTCCCAACGACCTGGTAGGGAGAATGTGGGACTGTCCCCTTTCTACAGGACAAGACCAGGCTCCCTGAGTGGAGGCTCTTGACCAGGGCACACAGCTGCTGCTCACCAGCTCACCGACTGCTTTCCGAGTCCCTCTGCAAGACAGAGGTCCTGAGCCCATTCTACAGATGAGAAATAAACAGGTTCCACAGAGAGAACCCCAGTCCCCATCCCAAAAGCCCTGCGGAGAATGCCAGTCCGCCTACAAACAGAAACTGCTCATTTTTGCTTAAACACATCCAAGGATCTTAAGTACGGCACCCCGACTCCCCCTACAGCCCTCCCCCACGAGGTCCTGCCCAGCTCAGTCCCTTCCCTGGGTGCGTCCATCTCCTCTGCCTGCAGCAATAGTTGCCTCCTAAAACCGTCTGTGCTCTGGTCTCCAGGGGGAGGCAGACAACCTGGTCACACTTATGGTAGTGGTGCCTCTGCCCCGGGTGCCAACTGCCCAGGGCCAGAAGCGCTCAACTGCACTGGCAGATCCTGGAGGGTCTAGTGCAGGGGTCCTCAAACTACGGCCCGCGGGCCACATGCAAATACAAATATTGTATTTGTTCCCGTTTTGTTTTTTTACTTCAAAATAAGATATGTGCAGTGTGCATAGGAATTTGTTCATAGTTTTTTTTTAAACTATAGTCCGGCCCTCCAATGGTCTGAGGGACAGTGAACTGGCCCCCTGTTTAAAAAGTTTGAGGACCCCTGGCCTAGTGGACCAGGGAGATGGATCCCTAACTGCAAGGCCCCTCAGCAGCTTAGGACTACCTGCTGCCCCAAGGCACCAAACTGGAAAAGAGGTGTGTGCCGAATTCCTGGGAACACTGGGCAGGAGCGTGCTGGGGGGGAGGAGGGCCGTGGCCCTGGGGTCCCAGGATGCGTGGACTCTGGTGTTAGGAGGGACTTGGTAAATGGTGCTTCTTCAGTGAGCTGAGTCAGGCTCTGCAGGTGACAATGTAAATCTCAAACAAGAGGCCTTTTTTTACCCTTGGATTAGGAAGGCCAGAGCCTGCAGCTGGCTGTGCCCTGACCAGACTGCCTGACTCACCCCCACTGCAGCTTTCCCCTCGGTGAAATGGGAATCCATCACCACCACGCAGGGGGGCAGGGGCAGAATTGTCCTGGACTGATAAACAATCCCACAGCCCCTCGAGGGCCCTGTGCCCTGTCTGTGGCAGCAGGAGGGCTCTTCAGAGGAGGGCCTGGAAGCCAGGCAAGGAGGGTAGGGAGACCTGAGCAGAAGGAACAGCCAGTGCTGGAGCCTCAGAGGCACCCACAGTTCCTAACGCAGTTTCGAGGTCCTGGCTCTACAGAGGAGAGGGCCGAAATCTGCATTTCTAACAAACTCCCCAATGGAGTGCAGTCGCCAGACAACACGTAGGATACCGTTAAATTCGAATTCTAGATGAAGGGGAGAATTTTTTAGCATAAGTACGTCTCATGCAATCTTTGGGACATACTAAAAAAAATTATTCGTTAGTGAAATTAGAATTTAATGGGGCGCCCTGAGCGTCTGCTAGACCTGGCACCCTACAAGTGGGCCTTCTGTGCAATAAGAGTTGGAGAACCTTGGGCTTGTGGGGTTTGGGAGAGTCCTCTTACCCCGCGGTCGGGGTAAGAAAAGGCCCTGAGAACTCACACTTCCTATAAGAGCAGAAGGACCACCAGTGTTTGGCATGTATGTCAAGATTAGGGACCTGAGCCCAAAGCGCACAAGAGGCAGGTCAACTCGCAGCCTGGTGGCAGGGGCAGGCCCTGATGATCCGGGGGCAGGGCGCGCCGGAAACAGCTGGACACACGGGGTCTGATCACCACGCTTCAGGGGCGCACGCAAGCGCAGAAGGAGGATGGGCGCCAGGAGCCGGGTCGTCCTGTGCGCACGCGCACACGCGACGCTCCCCGGTCCGCCCGAGGCGCGCGTGAGCCCGGCGCGGTCGCCCCCTCGCCCCAGCGCGGCCGGCGTCCCCCTAAGCCAAGTCCCCCGCGGCGGCTCTCGCCCCACCTCCGCGGGAGCCTGGGACACGACAGCCGAGACCCGGAGGCCGCGCGCTTACCTAAGGAGACGGACGCTAGCGCTGCGCTTCACCAAGCGTTAGCAACTGGCTCGCCCGCTCCGCCTCCGCCAGGCGACGCGGGGCACGACGGGAGCGTAGTTCCAGGGGAGGGGTTGGCGCCAGGGGGCGGTGGAGCCGGGACTACAATCCCCACAGGGCCGGCCGCGGCCGCCTGGCTCCGCCCCTATGTGGGGTTGCTGGTCTCGTGACCCGCGGGAGCGCCCAGCGTGCTTTTCGTTGTGGGTTCGAGACCCTACGGGGCGTGGGGGGGAGGGGGGTGCGGGAAGTCGGCATTTTGGAAGATCAGCAGAGTAAGGAAACGGAGTCAGAGGGGCACCCGACCCCCGCTGCAGTCACTCACAGAGCTCAGTTCCGGAGAGGCTGCCCCACTGGATGGAATTACCTTCCCATTCTGGGCTGAGGCCCTGGCCAACTCCGGGCCTCAGTTTTCCCATCTGTACAGTAGGCGAAGAGGACCTCTTGACTTTCCTGGACAAAACATGCTCATTTTATGAGCAAATCTAGTTATTCATTTTAGTTAAACAGGTTTAAACCAGTGATTTTTCAACCAGGGGCAACGTCTGGGGACATTTGTGGCTGTCTTGGCTGGGTGGTGCACGTGACATCAAATGGCATCAAAACCTGGAGGCCAGGGATGCCATTCAGCACCCTACAGTGCACAGGACGCTCCCTCTAAACAGAACCGGCCCAAACGTCCACACTGCAAAGGCTGGAAAACCCCAGTTTAACCCCATTTCTAAGAAAAAAATCCAGGTCTAAAAACCCCCGTTTGTTGATTAGTAAAAAAACAATCTGATGATCTTTGATTAGCAAGTTATTAAAAACTGCCTAAATTTTCTACATATCATAAAGTGAATCCCTAACGGAAAAATAAAAGAATCTCTTTAACTTTCTGCCCATTTTTCATTTCTCAAAATTAAAAAAGACGTACAGGTAGGGATGTAAAATGGTGCAGCAGTCTATCACAAACAGTTTGGTGTTTCTTCAAAAAGTTAAATATAATTACCCTGTGTCCCAGCAGTTCTACTCTAAGCATATACCCAAGAGAATTGAAAGCAGGCACTCAGAGATTTGTACACCCAATACCCATGTCCACAGCAGTATTTGCCACAATAGCCAACTTATATGTTCATCAACAGATGAGTTGATACACATAATTTGGTTCATCACACAATGGAATATTATTCAGCATTGGTCCCTGATCAGGAAGAGGTGAAGGAGCGCATCTGAGGTTATGTTTCCAGGACTCGAATTGGGGTGGGAATGAAAGTGGATTGGCATCCCCTAAAGTGGAAGTCCCCCTACAGGTGGCATCTGCATCCTGCCCACTCAGCACCCAGCTCCCCTTCTGGACCTGGCACCCAGTTTTTTGTGGGAAATTGTCCTTCCCCCACTCTCAGTTCATGTGCTAGGACCTCAGGGCCAACTCAGCCCTGTCAATCAGAGCATTTTCTACCCCCTGGCCACAATGGGGGAAGAAATAGACGTGTGACTCAAGTGAGACCAATGGGAGTCATCCCTGGGACTTTGAAATATAAGCAGAGTTGCTCTCAATGTGATATAGAGTGTAGCCTGGGGCTGCCAGGAATCATTTTTGCCGCACAGCAGTGGAGCTTGTCTGTAAATGAAACCAAAACAGAAGAGAGGAGTTCCCAGAAGGAGGATCAATGCCTTGAGAACGTTGTTTAAGCACCTGGATCTAGCCATGCCTGAAACAGCTGTCGTTGAGCTTTCCTGGGTGTGTGTGTGTGTGTTGTTTTTTACTTAAGCTAATTTGAGTCTTAATTTCAGTCCTTTATACACCAAGAGCTTCTACTGATAGTCCCTTTAAAAAAATGGATTGATTTTAAAGAGAGGAAAGGGGGGAAGGGAGGGAGAGAGAGAAAGAAAGAGAGAGGGAAACATTGACTTGTTCCACTTAATCATACATTCATTGGTTGCTTCTTGTATGTGCCATGACCAGAGATCGAACCCAAAACCTTTTCGTATAGGGTAGACACTCTAACCAACCAAGCTACCCAGCCAGGGCAGAGTTCCTTTTGTTTCGATGTTCGTTGTCCACAAGTAACATGACCCTCAAAACTCATGGCAACAGGTTTGTGTCCAGCACCAAAAGGTTGGAGAAAACATGGAGTCTGTTCCCCAACTGTAAGTTTAAAGGTAGCGAAAGTGCCCTGGAGTCCGCCAGAAGCTTGGGTTAGCTGCTAACTGCCTGGGTGGCCATAAGCTTGTCCATGTCTGTAAGGCAGTTAAGAAATGAGTGCATGGGAGGAGAGGGGCTTGCCTACAAGCCTCCACATTCTCCCCAACAAGTTGTGTGGCCCGTCTTTACCCAGCTTATCATCCGGCTGACTTTCTGAGGTTGCAAGGGGCAGTCATGTGGGCCCCAGGTGTTTCCCACTTCTGTGGTGATCCTCAGGCCGGACTCTTTCCGGAAAGGGAGTGGAGGGGGGGGACTTCCTTTAACTGCCCAGCAAGGCCAATCACAGCCTGCTGGACCCTGACACAGAGGGAAAAGTGCCATCATGGCCTGTTTGTTTCCTGATTACAGTATAGGGCACTTTGCTGCCCGCAACAGGTCTCTTGATAAATGAATTCCTGCCTTCCTGCCCAGACTCTAGAGCAGGGGTGGGCAGACTTTTTGACTCGAGGGCCACAATGGGTTCTTAAACTGGACCGGAGGGCCGGAACAAAAGCATGGATGGAGTGTTTGTGTGAACTAATATAAATTCAAAGTAAACATCATTACATAAAAGGGTATGGTCTTTTTTTTTTTTTTTTTAGTTTTACTCATTTCAAACGGGCCAAATCCGGCCCGCGGGCCGTAGTTTGCCCACGGCTGCTCTAGAGCAATGGTTCTCAACCTTCCTAATGCCGCGACCCTTTAATACAGTTCCTCATGTTGTGGTAACCCCCAACCATAAAATTATTTTCATTGCTACTTCATAACTGTAATTTTGCTACTGTTACGAATCGTAATGTAAATGTCTGATATGCAGGATGTATTTTCATTGTTACAAATTGAACATAATTAAAGCATAGCGATTAGTCACAAAAACAATATGTAATTATATATGTGTTTTCCGATAGTCTCAGGCGACCCCTGTGAAAGGGTTGTTCGACCCCCAAAGGGGTCGCGACCCACAGGTTGAGAACCGCTGCTCTAGAGAGCTCCCTGACCCCACCACACACACACACACACACACACACACACACACTTCATCAGCCACCAACTGTCACTTCCTCTTCCCTGAAAACATGTTTCTAAAGAGCAAACTCAAGTGTCACCAAATTCTAAAACCCAACCTCTTTGCTCACAGCCCTTTAACCTTTAGTTTGCACACAATAATAACCAAGCTGGGTTTTTTGCTTTCCCAGGTCCCAGAGGCTGACACTAATATAATAAAAGACAAACATGCAAATTGACTGTACCTTCGCTATGCCTTAAGCCACACCCACCAGCCAATCAGAGCGACTGTATGCAAATTAACCCAACCAAGATGGCGGTTGGCAGCCATGGAGCTGAAGCAAGCAGGAGGCTTGCTTGCTCCAGTGATGGAGGAAGCCAGCCTGCCACCGGCTCTCAGCTCCACTCAAAAGCAACAAAGTTTCAATTATAGAAAGTAAATAAATCCCAGAATAAAAAAAAAAAAAGAAAAAAAAAGAGGCTGGGAGCTTCCGTCGCCGGGGGGGGCTTGGCCAGCCTGAAAATGGCCCTCAGCCCCTCACCCAGACTGGCCAGGCACCCCAGTGGGGACCTCCACCCTGAAGGGGGTCTGACCAGCTGCAAACAGCCATCAGCCCCTCACTCAGGCTGGCCAGGTACCCCAGCGGGACCCCCACCCTGATCCGGAACACCCTTCAGGGCAAACCAGCCGGCCCCCACCAGTCCACCAGGCCTCTATCCTATATAATAAAAGGGTAATATGCAAATTGACCCTAACAGCAGAATGACTGGGAATGACTGGTCACTATGACACACACTGACCACCAGGGGGCAGACACTCAATGCAGGAGCTGCCCCCTGGTGGTCAGTGTGCTCCCACCGTGATGGCTGCCAGTACAGTGGTGGTGGTGGGAGCCTCTCCCGCCTCCTCAGCAGCGCTAAGGATGTCCGACTGCAGTTTAGGCCTGCTCCCCACTGGCAAGTGGACATCCCCTGAGGGCTCCCGGGCTGCCAGAGGTATGTCTGATTGCCAGCTTAGGCCCAATCCCCCAGGGAGCAGGCCTAAGCCAGCAGGTGGTCATCCCGCGAGGGGTTCCAGACTGCGAGAGGGCACAGGCCGGGCTGAGGGACCCCCCCCAAGTGCACAAATTTTTGTGCACTGGGCCTCTAGTCCTGTATAATAAAAGGCTAATATGCAAATTGACCAACGGCGGAACAACCGGTTGCTATGATGCACACTGACCACCAGGGGGCAGACACTCAATTCAGGAGCTGCCCCCTGGTGGTTAGTGAGCCCCCACAGGGGGAGCCCTGCTCAGCCAGAAGCCCTGAGCCAGGCTCATAGCTGGCGAGTGCAGAGGCGGTGGCAAGGGCCTCCCCTGCCTCCACAACAGAGCTGAGGATGTCTGACTGCCAGCTTAGGGAGAGGGCCTAAGCTGGCAGTCAGACATCCCCCGAGGGCTCCCAGACTGCGAGAGGGTGTAGGCGGGGCTGAGGGACGCCCCACCACCCCTGGCCCCAAGTGCATGAATTTCATGCATTGGGCCTCTAGTGATATAATAATACTAGAGGCCCAGGCAACGAAATTCATGCACCGGTGCGGTCCCTAGGCCTGGCCAGTGATTGAAGTGCGAGCGTCTGGCATGCAAGAGCAGGTCCCAGCTGAGCTCCTGGGCCCTGGGCAGTACCTGGGCCCCTGGGCCCCCGCGCACCCCCCCCTCTGCCTGAGTCACGGTGTCCGAGTCCCCAAGAGGAGATGTGGTGAGCTCAGCCAGACACGTGGCCCAGCAGCGCCACATGGAAGCTGGGCGGGCAGCGGCTCTCTCCCAGCCAGCCTCACAGACTGGCTCCTGCGCAAACCCATGGGAGCCCCTGCGGTCCTGGCTCACCCGGAATAGGCCACACGGGTGTGGGGCGGGCTCCTCATGGGCACCCAGCACCTGAGCATGGGGGGCGGTGGAGGGGGGTGGTGCTTCTTTGGCGCGAAAGCCCTGGCGTCCTGAGGGAGGGTAGCAGGCGGAGTGAGAGCAAGCTTGGTGGACACCCCGCATTCTCACCGCACCTCTGTCCTTGTCACCCCCGCCCCCAGGTAGCTGGCGAGAGGTCGCAGATCCCCACCCGGGTACCGCGGGAGGTTGGTTGCCGCTCCCTGGTACGTCATAGCAAGTAGTCGAGCTCTTGGTCTCCTGGTTGAACGACCGCCCAAGGGGACAACGTGCATATTAGGCATTTATTATACAGGATAATGTAACAATGGCAATAGCCATTATTACTAATTAATGATGGTTAATATTTACTGAGTACTTATTTGGAACCAAACACCATTCTGGTTCTAAGTACTTTACATCATTTCATTTAATCTATAGGATAGTATAAGTGCCATAGCCTTCAGGGGGCAGGAAATGCACCCCATTGGGCACAGTCTCTTTCCTTTTTAAAACATGTTTTTATTGATTTTGAGAGAGAGAAAAAGAGAGAAACAATCAGTTGCCTCCTGCATGCTCCCTACCTTTCCGTGCATGGGATGACACCCAACCAACTGAGCCACACAGGCCAGGGCTGGGTACTTAGTTTCACAACAGATTCTCCTAAAGCCCTGGCCACATGGAATTGGGGTGTGGGAGGATCTCCTCTCTTCTGTTTTGGTAGTCCTGTTCTCTCCTGGCCCACCTTTTTTTTTTTTTTTTTAATTTATTTCTCCTGTTTCTTTTACTTTTTAAAAAATACATATTTTATTGCTTTTTTACAGAGTGGAAGGGAGAGGGATAGAGAGTTAGAAACATCAATCAGCTGCCTCTTGCACACTCCCCACTGGGAATGTGCCCGCAACCAAGGTACATGCCCTTGACCGGAATCAAACCTGGGACCCTTCAGTCCACAGGCTGACTCTCTATCCACTGAGCCAAACCGGTTAGGGCTCCTGGCCCACCTTTTATTGTAATGTCTTCCTAATGCTTATTACTGCCTGGTGACATCTTATTTATCTGGAATGTCTGCTCCATGAGGGCTAGAGATTTTGTTCACTGTGAATCTTCACTTCCGGCTCAGAGTGTGTACTCTCGGTGCATGGGAACAGGCGATGTTGTTGTTATTTTGGCAAGACAAACGACATTGCCCCTGCATCTGGCCTCCCTTCTTCCTGGACCCTCCAAATATCAAGCAGTCACTGTTGCCACCTACTGACCAAAGGAGGCATGGCTGAATATCTGGCTTCAGGCAGGATAAGAAGCTGTTAACTTAGTCCTTCCTCAAACAGCCACACCCAGTGCCACTGGCCCCTCGGAGTCAGACTGGCCCTGGGCTCCAGGTTCCTGCAGGGACAGTGCACAAGCTGTGGGGCTCCAAACGGGCTCCAGCAGTACCTGGGGTCCTTTATAATTTTTAAAATATATTTTTATTTTAAAGAGAGGAAGAGAGAGGGAGAGATAGAAACATCAATGATGAGAGAAAATCATTGATCAGCTGCTTCTTGCACCCCCCCCCTTTTACTGGGGATCAAAACCCAGGCATGTGCCCTGACCAGAATTAACCATGACCTCCTGGTTTATAGGTGGACACTCAACCACTGAGCCACACCAGCCGGGCTGCAGTCCTTTATAAATGCAGGTTCTTGGGTCTCACCCCAGACCTGCTGAATCACAAACTCGGGGCTAGGCTTGGCCACCCTGGACTTCCTGTGTACACTCAAGTTTGTTCCCCCACATTTGCAATGTCTGGGGGCATCTGTGGTCATCATGACTGGGGGTGCTCCTGGCATTGAGGCGGTGGGGAACCTGGGATGCTGCTTAACCCTCCACAGTTCCCAGGATGATCCCAAATCAAGAATCATCCACCCTTTAGCCCTGGCTGGATAGCTGGATCATCTATCCCACCTATGCCAAAGGAAAGCAATCCCTGTGCTAACCATAGTGGGGGACCTTGGACAAAGATCTTGTTGGATCAGACGGTGACTCTGTATTTAACCTTTTTAAAAATATATTTGTATTGATTTCAGAGAGGAAGGGAGAAGGAGAGAGAGATGGAAACATCAATGATTAGAGAGAATAATTAATCAGTTGCCTCCTACATGCCCCCCACTGGGGATTGAGCCCACAACCTGGGCATGTGCCCTTGACCGGAATCAAACCCAGGACTCTTCAGTCCGCTGGCCATTGCTCTATCCACTGAGCCAAACCGGGTAGGGCTGCATTTAACCTTTGAAGGAGCTGTGACACTTTCCCACAGTGGCTGCCCCTCATACTTCCCCTACCTTATGTGTGGGTTCTGATGTCTTCATATTCTCCTCAACGCTGGTTATTATCTATCTTTTTTAGCTCCTAGCTGGTGTGAAGTGTTATGAACCATGGTTTTGGTTAGCATTCCCCGATGACTTGGACATTGAGGAGAAGATCGTGATTGCATGCCAACTATGCACCAAGTCAAATAAAATAAAGATGAGATCATTTCTAGTGGAGTTCTCTGCGGAAAGCTGAACGCATGTGTTGCCTTCACGGTGACCGAGTGGCTGTGGTAAATGGAGTGGTCAGGAACGGCATCTCTGGAGAGGTGACACTTTCCCCGAGCCTCGAATGATCAGAGGTTTTCTATGGGAAGAGTGTTCCAGGCAGAGGGAACAGCCCATGCAAAAGTCCTGAGGCAGCCCTGACCGGTTTGGCTCAGTGGATAGAGCGTCGGCCTGCGGACTGAAGGGTCCTGGGTTCGATTCTGGTCAAGGACATGTACCTGGGTTGCGGGCACATCCCCAGTAGGGGGTGTACAGGAGGCAGCTGATCGATGTTTCTAACTCTATCCCTCTCCCTTCCTCTCTGTAAAAAATCAATAAAATATATTTTAAAAAAAAAAGTCCTGAGGCAGGCAGGCTGAGCATATTCAAACAAGGAAGATCCCACAGGGTAACGTTTGGGGAGCACCGTGGCTCGTGGAGGAGATGAAACCAGAGAGCTCAGCCACTTGGGAAACCCTCTCGCAGTTTCTACAACAGCTAAACTCATGTATATTCTATGACCCAGCAAATCAGATCCTGAAAGGATAGGCACCTGTTACGGACTGGATGGTGTCCCCCACAATACATGGAAGCCCTAACTGTTAGGACCTCAGGATGTGACTGTATTGGGAGATAGAGTACTTAAAGTGCTGATTTAGAGCAAATGAAGTTATTGATGTGGGCCCTAATCCAACATGATTGGTGTCCTTATAAGAAGAGGACATTAGAACACAGACTTGTACAGAAGAAAGACCACATGAAGACACAGGAAGAAGATGGCCATCATCTTGCCAAGGAGGAAGAACTCAGGAGAAACCAGCCCTGCTGGAACCTTGATCTTGAACTTTCAGCCTCCAGCACTGGGAGAAAACCAATGACAGTTGTTTAAGCTGTCCCATCTGTCCTACCGCATTATGGCAGCCCCAGCAAACTAATACAGCACCCAATAAAATGAGTGCTTCTGTCAAGTAAAAGACTTACGAATATTCACAGCAACTTTGTTCATAATAGCCCCAAATAGTAAACAACCCAACTGTTCATCTACAGGAGAATGCATCCAAGAAAAGTGGCCCAGCTCTAGCTGGTTTAGCTCAGTGGACCAAAGGGTCCTGGGTTCGATTCCGGTCAAGGGTATGTACCTTGGGTTGCAGGCTCCTCCCCAGCTCAGGCCCTGGTCACGGTGCGTGCAGGAGACAACCAATTGATGTGTTTCTCTAACATCCATGTTTTCTCTCTGTCTTTCCCTCTCTCTTCCACTCTCTCTAAAAGATCAATGGAGCCCTAGCCGGTTTGGCTCAGTGGATAGAGCGTCAGCCTGCAGACTGAAGGGTCCTGGGTTCAATTCCTGCAAGGGCAAATGCCCAGGTTGTTGGCTCAATCCCCAGTAGGGGGTGTGCAGGAGGCAGCCGATCAATGATTCTCATCATTGATGTTTCTATCTCTCTCTCCCTTCCTCTCTGAAATCAATAAAAATATATTAAAAATAAATAAATAAATAACCAATGGAAAAATATCCTCTGGTGAGGATTTTAAAAAAAGACACAAAAAGCTGGGCCCAGCTGGTGTGGCTCAGTGGTTGAGCATTGACCCATGAACGAAGAGGTCACTGGTTCAATTCCTGGTCAGAGCACATACCCAGGTGGCCAGCTTGATTCCCAGGAGGGGATGTGCAGGAAGCAGCTGATCGATGTTTCTATCTCTCTATCTCTCTCACTTCCTCTCTTTCTAAAATCAACTTAAAAACATATATCTATATCTATCTATATATATCTATATCTATATCTATATATCTATATTTATATATCTATATATCTATATATCTATATATCTATATATCTATATCTATATCTATATCTATATCTATATCTATATCTACATCTATATCTATATCTATGTTTGTGCAATACTGTGCAGTAACCAAAAATGTAAATGACTGCCACACACAACCCCATGGCTGGATCTCACAGACCCAATGTAAAGTGAAAGCAGGCAAAACAAATGAGAACATACTATATGGTGGTTATTTACAGAAAGTACACCAAAAGGGTGTGGGTTCAATTCCTGGTGGGGCATATACCTAGGTTTTGAGTTTAGTCCCTGGTCAGGGTGAGTACAAGAAACAACTGATTGATGTTTTCCTCTCACATCAATGTTCTCTCTCCCTCTCTCTTTTTCCCTTCCTCTCTCTAAAATCAATAAACATTACCCTCAGGTAAGGATTTTAAAAAATGTGAGAGGGAGGTACAGAGATTTCTCATATACCCCTTGACCCAACACATGCACAAACCCCCATTATCAACATTCCCCCACCAGAGTGGGACATTTATTACAAGGATGCACCTACACTAACACGTCATTATCAGCTAATGTCTAACATCCTAGTTTACACTGGGGTTAACTCTTGGTGTTGTACACTCTTTGGTTTTGAACAAATGTATCCATCATTATAATGTCATACAGAGCATTTTCCCTAAAAATCCTCTATGCTCTGCTTATTCACTCCTCCCCCAAACCCCAGCATCCACTGGTCTTTTTACTGTAGCCTTGGTTTTACCAATATGTGTGCAGTTCAATTACGCTGCGCAAATGGGATTTGTGCACATTACAGTCTGTACGTTATATCTTTTTTGTTGCTTTGTTAATCTTCACTCAAGGGTATTTTTTTCCATTGATTTTATTAATTTTTAATCTTTATTGTTGAAAGTATCTATATATATAAAAGCCTAATATGCAAATTGTCCCCACAGGAGTTCAACTGGGAGTCTGATCACTCGCTATGACGTGCACTGACCACCAGGGGTCAGCACAGAATGAAGGATGGCCCCGACTGGCAGCCCCTTGAAGGCTCTGATCGCTGGTCGCTGGCCAGGCCTAGGGACCCTACCCATGCATGAATTTTGTGCACAGGGCCTCTAGTTACATATGTTCTCTCCTCCCTCACCTCCCCCCCCCCCACCCCGCATTGATTTTAGGGAGACTAAAAAGAGGGATGGAAGGGGAGAGAGAGAGAGAGAAACATTAACATGAGAGAGAGATATATTGATTGGTTGCCTCCTGTACACATCCATACAGGTCCGGAATCAAACCTGCAAACCCTTCAGTGCTCAGGCCGACGCTCTAACCACTGTACACACAGGCCAAGGCTATAAGTTATATCTTAATTTTTTTTTAAGAAAATGGCTTTGTTCTTTTTTAAAAATATATTATTATTGATTTCAGAGAGGAAGTGAGAGGGACGGAGAGATAGAAACATCAATGATGAGAGAGAATCATTGATTGGCTGCCTCCTGCACGCCCACACTGGGGATTGAGCCCACAACCCAGGCACGTGTCCTTGGCCGGAATCAAACCTGGGACCCCCCATTCCGCAGGCCGATGCTCTACTCACTGAGTCAAACCGGCTAGGGCTATAGCTTAATTTTTAAAACATTATTTCTAGCCTTAGCCGGTTTGGCTCGGTGGTTATAGCGTCAGCCTGAGCACTGAAGGGTTGCAGGCTCTATTGTGGTCTAGGGCACATACCTCGGTTGCAGGCTTCCTCCCCCGTGCAAGTGCAGGAGGCAACCAATCGATGTGTTTCTCTCACATTGATGTTTTTTTTCTCTTTCTCCCCTTCCCTCCCTCTCTTTTACTCTCTCTAAAATCAGTGGGTAAAAAATATCCTTTGGTGAGGATTAACAAAAAACAAAACATTATTTCATCTGTGTAGATGGAAGAAGAAGATCTGAGTTGGGGAAGGGGATTCCTCAAGAAAGCCCCCATGACTCCTGGAGGATTGGCTCACTCCTGTCCAACCTCCCCTCTCCAACCTCCCACCCAATCAGCTAGCAACTGCTGCTATTTTAGGAGCCCCCGCCCCCCAACTTCCTTCCTGGCTGTTTCAGGAACCCACTTCCTGACTAGGTCTCACTCTCTCCCCTCAGGGAGGGGCAGACAACTTGCACATTGGGTGCTTTTCCACCAGCCTCAGGGGCCCAGACCCCAACCGTGGGCCTCCCTGTCCTTTCCCCAAACCAGAACTGGCCATGTAATTTGCAGATCCCTGTTTGAAATAAAAATACAGGACTCCTCATTAGGGCCTGGCCAGTGTGGCTCCGTGGTTGAGAGTCCATCTATGAACCGGGAAGTCAAGATTCAATTCTGGTCAGGGCACATGCCTGGGTTGCAGGCTTGATCCCCAGTGGGAGGCATGCAGGAAGCAGCCTATAGGTCAGCCGTGGGCAAACTATGGCCCGAGGGCCGGATCCGGCCCGTTTGAAATGAATAAAACTAAAAAAAAAAAAAGACTGTACCCTTTTATGTAATGATGTTTACTTTGAATTTATATTAGTTCACACAAACACTCCATCCATGCTTTTGTTCCGGCCCAGGGCCCAGTTTAAGAACCCATTGTGGCCCTCGAGTCAAAAAGTTTGCCCACCCCTGCTCTAGGTGTTTCTCTCTCATCAATGTTTGTCTCGCTCTCCCTCTTCCTTCCTCTCTCTCTAAAATCAATAAAAAATAAAATAAAATAATAAAATAAAAGCAGAACAAACCCAGGTATTAAGGTGTGAAGGAGAGGAAAAACACACCAGTGTTCTCATCTCCCCACATCACCACTGTTCCCATTGTGGTATTATTTTTCTGAGGGGGGCGGGGGTGAATCTATGACTGCTTTGTTTCCTGGATGCAGCTGAGTAGACCTTCTCATTAGTAGCCTCTGCTTCCAGGAATCTTCCCCGAAGGTCTCCGCCCTCAGGGTGAAATGCCTCACTTGCCATTTCTGTTCTGGCCACAGTGGGAAACGAACCTCCATGTCCAACAAGAGGGGACTGAGCCCTGACCGGTTTGGCTCAGTGGATAGAGCGTCAGCCTGAGGACTGAAGGGTCCTGGGTTCGATTCTGGTCAAGGGCATGTACCTTGGTTGCGGGCATATCCCCAGGAAGGGGGGTGGGGTGCTGGAGGCAGCTGGTCGATGTTTCTCTCTCATCGATGTTTCTAACTCTCTATCCCTCTCCCTTCTTCTCTGTAAAAAATCAATAAAAATATATTTTAAAAATATTAAAAAAAAAAAAAAGAGGGGACTGAGTATGCAAGTGGTGGGTCAGCCCTGGGGTTTCATGAGAGCATTGCAGCTAGGCCACGGCAGAAGAAGTGACTATCGTCATGGTGTTTGTTGAAAGCTATTATGTGGGTTAAAAAAAAAAAGTTTTATTTCTCTGGTCAGATATTGGTGCAATTGCACACAGATGCTGGGTTTCTCAGCACTGAGTCAGGAGTCACTGGGAATATTGGCAGCCTTGTGATGGAGTCGTCTGCTTCCTGGGGAACCGCCTTTTAGATGCTTTGAAATTTGAACCGTGTAAATGTATTTTCTATAAACACATGAATAAAAGTAAAACAATTAAAAAAAACACACACGAGCCCTGAGCGGTTTGGCTCAGTGGATAGAGCATCGGCCTGTGAACTGAAGGGTCCCAGGTTCGATTCCAGTCAAGGGCATGTACCTTGGTTGCGGGCACATCCCCAGTAGGGGGTGTACAGGAGGCAGCTGATCGATGTTTCTCTCTCAACGATGTTTCTAACTCTCTATCCCTCTCCCTTCCTCTCTGTAAAAAATCAATAAAATATATTTTTAAAAAAAACACGAACCAACAACCTTGTATTGGTCTCCATACCCTAGGGCCACACCGTTTTCTAACAAGGTTTGACCATCATCTTTTTTTTTTTCAAATTATAAGAGAAAGTTTATTTAGCCCCAGCCAGTGGGGCTCACTTGGTTGGAGTATCCTCCAGTGCACCAAAAGATGGTGGGTTTAATCCCAGTCCGGAGTGTACCGGAGGCAACCAATCAATTGATCTTTCTCTTAGAAAGATCTTTCTTTCTTTCTCTCCTTTCCTCTCTCTAAAATCAATAGTAAACACTTCTAGCCCTAGCTGGTTTGGCTCAGTGGATAGAGCATCAGCCTGCAGACTGAAGGGTCCCAGGTTCAATTCTGGCCAAGGGCACATGCCTGTGTTGCAGGCTCAATCCCAGTAGGGGGCGTGCAGGAGGTAGCGCATCGATGATTCTCTCTCATTGATGTTTCTATCTCTCTGCCCCTCTCCCTTCCTCTCTGAAATCAATAAAAATATATTTTTAAAAATAGTAACACTTCTAGAAAAAAATTTAGATTTTAAAAAGAGAAAGTTTAGCCCTGGCCAGTTTGCCTCAGTGAATAGAGCCTGTGGACTGAAGGGTCCTGGGTTCGATTTTGGTCAAGGGCACATGCCCGGGTTGTGGGCTCAGCCCCCAGTAAGGGGCGTGCAGGAGGCAGTCAAGCAATGATTCTCTCTCATTATTGATGTTTCTACCTCTCTCTTCTTCCTCTCTGAAATCAATATATATATATTTGTTTGTTTGCTTTTTAAAAGAGAGTCCTAGCCAACTTGGCTCAGTGGATAGAGTGTCGGTCTGCGGACTGAAGGGTTTTGGGTTTGATTCTGGTCAAGGGCATATGCCTGGGTTGCTGGCTTGATCCCCAGTAGCGGGGTGCAGGAGGCAGCAGATTAATGATTCTCTCTCATCATTGATGTTTCTATCTCTCTCTCCCTCTCCCTTCCTCTCTGAAATCAATAAAAATATATTAAGAGAGAGAGAGAGAGAGAGAGAGAGAGAGAAAGTTTACAGTCAAATCTCCCATCTTGAACAATTCGGTTCTCAACCAAGTGATTCACAGAAAAATGTCTCGGTTGTCGACCAAAACTTCAGTTTTTGACATGACAAAACACTTTCTTGCTGATACTTCTGCATGACAAAAAGCATCTCTTGGGCAACAAACAAAAAAGAGAATGCTTTGATTGCTGGAAAAATTGATGATTAGCACAATTTTAAAACATAAGGAGGCCATCAAGAGTGATAAGTTGCTAAGAGTGTGAAAGTGCTCACAAAACAATCACAGACAATTGAATATGTAGAAAAAATGTTGACTGGGTAAATGAAAAGCAGAACATTTCTGAGGCAGTGATATATGAAAAATTTGTTTAAGGCTAGTAGGAGGTGGTTTGATAAATTTAAGAAAAGAACTGTTTATTTATAAATTAAACAGTACATTAGACATGTACTCTCTCTATATATAAAAGCCCAAGCGACCATTAGAACCGGATGACCAGATGACCAGACCACCAGCTGGTAGCTATGATGCGCACTGACCACCAGGGGGAGACACTCAATGCAGGAGTTGTCCCCTGGTGGTCAGTGTGCTCCCACAGCCGACCTCCCGTGGTCCCTCCCCCGACCGGCTGGCCCAAATTGGCCTGATTGCTGGCCAGGCTGAGGGACCACACCCATGCATGAACTCATGCACCGGACCTCTAGTATATAAAAAAGGTTAAAACACGGAATCATTTGGGGGTCTAGAATGGATTAATTCAATTTATATTATTTTTTTAAAAAAATATATTTTATTGATTTCTTACAGAGAGGAAGGGAGAGGAATAGTTAGAAACATTGATGAGAGAGAAACATCGATCAGCTGCCTCCTGCACACTCCCTACTGGGTATGTGCCTGCAACCAAGGTACATGCCCTTGACCGGAATCGAACCTGGGATCCTTGAGTCCACAGGCTGATGCTCTGTCCATTGAGCCAAACCGGTTAGGGCAATTTATATGATTTCTAATGGGAAAAAATGATTTGGTTTTCAAACAAATTGCTTCACGAAATGAGATTCCATTGCATTTAGAAAGTATAGAGGAGAGAGAAAGGCAAAGGTAATGTGCCTGAGGCGGAGAAGAGGAGAATGGGAAAAGCGAGGTTGTGCATCAGGTTGACCATAATCTTTTATTTTAAACAGTTTGATTTTTAGAGAGAGAGGAAGGGAGAGGGAGAGAGAGGAAAAAAATGGATGTGAGAGCGTGACATGGATCAGTGTGACATGGATCTCTCTACCAGGGATCAAGCCTGAAACCCAGACATGTGCCCTGACCAGGAATTGAACCAACAATCTTTTAGTGCACGGGATGACGGCACCAAACTGAGCCACATCCGCTACGGCTTGACCGTAATCTTTTTTTTTTTAAATATATTTTATTGATTTTTTACAGAGAGGAAGGGAGAGGGACAGAGAGTTAGAAACATCGATGAGAGAGAAACATCCATCAGCTGCCTCCTGCACACCCCCTACTGGGGATGTGCCGGCAACCAAGGTACATGCCCTTGACTGGAATCGAACCTGGGACCCTTCTGTCCGCAGGCCAACGCTCTATCCACTGAGCTAAACCAGTCAGTGCTTGACTGTAATCTTTATATCCAGCCTCCTCTGGCCGAACTTTAAGGACATTTTTCTGGTTTTCACTATTATAATTAATGCAGGGATGGACATCTATGAGGAGCCAGCTATGAGGCTGTCTTTCATGTTGTTTACTTAGATCCTTAGAAGATAATTCCTCCTTCCCTCCTTCCCTTCTTCCATCAACATTTATTGAGCACCTATTGAATGCTAAACCCTGAGCTGGGCACTAGGGACATAAGGGGAAATAATAGACACAGATGCCTTTTTTGATGGAACTCACCATCTAGACTGGTGTTTCTAGAACTTTCCAGACCATGGCTCTTTCCGTGTTCTTCATCTGTGCCATCCGATATGGGAGCCATCAGTCCCACTTGGCTCTTGAACACTTGGAAATGAGGCTATTGCAACTGAAGAACTAAATTTTAAATAATTTTATTGGCTTTATTTAAAATCCTCACCAGAGGATATGTTTTTATTAATTTTAGTGAGAGAGGGAAACATTGATTGGTTGCTTCCTGGACTGGGGATTGAACCCTCAACCTAGGTATGTGCTTTGGGAATCGAATCTATAACCTTTCTGGTGAATAGGATGACTCTCCAACTAACTGAGTCACCCAGCCAGGGCAAAAATTGTTTTCTACACCCTATTTTTAAAAAAATGTTTTCATTGATTTTAGAAAGAGAGGAAGGGAGAGGGATAGATAGAAACATTGATGAGAGAGAAACATAAATTGGCTGCCTCCTGCACGCCCCCTACTGAGGATTGAGCCCACAACCTGGGCATGTACCCTATCTGGGAATCAAACTCATGACTTCTTGGTTCATGGGTTGACGCTCAACCACTGAGCAACACCGGCTGGGCGGCCAGGACAAATTTTATTGACTTTTAATCAATTCATTTATACTTAATAAGTAGCCATTTGGGGTAATGGTTCCATATTGGACAGCTAGGGGCTGGAATAATGGCTCCCTAGTGGGAGCATTTTTAAGACACATTAATTCCTGCGGTCAACTTATTTTCCAGACAGGTTGAGCTTCTCAAGTCAGGAGAGAGTGAGGGAAGGCCAGAAGTCTGTGCTGGGTGTCACTCAAAGGCTCAGTGAACCTCCCTCCACCCTCACAGAAGCCGTCTACTGAGTCAGGAATTATCTTTATCCTATTTGTTATGCATCCATCAATTCATCAGACCACATGGGAGACAGCTGGGGACATGGTGGCAAGAGAGTCTGGGTCCCCGCCCTGGGAATTGGGTGAAATATGGGGAAGACAGATGATTAACAAGGAAACAGCTCAATAAAATGCTACAAGGTGGCAAGTTCTGACGGAAATAAATAGGGTATAGGAATGGGAGTGCATGAAGGAGGGACTTTGTCGGGCGGGTGGTCAGGGAGGGCTCTCTGGAGGGGTGACATCTGAGAGGATGCCTAAAGATGAGGGGCCAGCCATGTGGCTATTTGGGGACAGGGCACTTCAGGCAGGAGGCATAGCTCATGCAAAAGCCTTGAGGTAGGAATGAATCTGGCATGGCCAGTGTGGCTGGGACCGAGAAAGCAAGGGGAAAAGTGGTAGGAAGTGAGGGGGTAAAAATAGGCCAGTGGCACCCTAGCTGGTTTGACTCAGTGGATAGAGCATCGGCCTGCGGACTGAAGGGTCCCGGGTTCGATTCCAGTCAAGGGCACATGCCTGGGTTGCGGGTTCGATTCCCAGTAGGGGTGTGCAGGAGGCAGCCGATCAATGATTCTCTCTCATCATTGATGTTTCTATCTCTCTCTCCCTCTTCCTTCCTCTCCGAAATAAAATATATATGTTTAAAAAAAAATAATGGGCCAGTGGCTGGACCTTGCAGGGCCTTTGGAAGGGGAGGAGAAAGGGTGACTTCTGAGATGTTGGGAAGTTTACAGCAGCGCCTTTGTCTTTGCAGAGTCCCCTTTGGCCGGTGGGGGAACTTGGTGAGGGCAGGGGCAGGCCACATTTGGATGGGAATTGAGCCCCCTCCCCACCTCCTTCGCCACCCCCTTCACAGTGTCAGCCTGTGTTCCCTTTGGTGCAGGTGGAGCTGGGATTTCTGGTGCAGCTGCAGCTTTTGGGCCTTTTCAGCCCAGGGGAAGAAGGGCAGGATGGGGAGAGAAACTGGGGAAGGAGGCTGTAGCAGGCCTCTTTCTTATCCAGTGTCTAAAGAAGTCACAAGGAAATGAGAAAGAACCGGCCAGCTTGTGAACTTTGGGAACCAGGTGCGCAGCC